>NC_068357.1:20203634-20310060 GCF_020536995.1 Dreissena polymorpha
AAACAGAGACAAGACGTCTAACAACCTGTCTCAGAACAGCCATCTGAAGGGCAAGATGAAACAGAGACAAGAAGTCTAACAAACCTGTCTCAGAACAGCCATCTGAAGGGCAAGATGAAACAGGGACAGGTAGTCATTTGGATCCAGAATATGAGCCCTGAAATTGACAAAACACTTGCACTTCAGCCTCGCTCTGCAGTCTGCACAGGCTAATCTAGGACAACATTTACAATATAAACTGAATGTTTGCTAACAAGTGACATCTTTTAAACACTAAATTCCATACAATCGGAAAGTGTTGTCCCTGACAAACCGAAACAAGAGATGTGTTTGTCAGAAACACAATGCCCCCTAATGCGCCGCTATTTTTTTTTACCTTTGACCTTGTGAAGGATGACCTTGACCTTTCACCACTCAAAATGTGCAGCTTCATGAGATACACATGCATGCCAAATATCAAGTTGCTATGTTCAATATTTCAAAAGTTATTGCAAAACTTTACTATATTAAAGTTTTAATTCTTTTTACCTTTGGTCTTGAAGAAGACCTTGACCTTTCACCACTCAAAATGTGCAGCTCCATGAGATACACATGCATGCCAAATATCAAGTTGCTATGATCAATATTTCAAAAGTTATTGCACAACTTTACTGTAAGGTTAAAGTTTGGGACAGAATGACAGACAGAAAGACAGACAGACAGACAGACAAGCCAAAAACAATATATCCCGATCATTCAATCCGGGGCATAAAAAGGTAATATTCAACTAAATAAAATATGTTATCTTTCAAAGATTGAAAATAAGAAGCCTTAAATAAAGTAAAACTGCAAACTGCCTTTGATTGCAACTTGTTTAAAAGCAACACAGCTATGTTATTTAGAAATGGACAAACACTTAATTTTCAAAGTCCCTCAGAGCCTTATAACGCAAACACTCAGTTTTCAAAGGCATCCATGGCTTATAATGCAAATTCTTACTTTTCAGAGGCCTTCAGTGCTTTATTATGTAAAACTCACTTTTCAAGGGCCCCCAGTGCCTTAATATGCTAACACTCATTTTTCAATTCTTTCTTTTCAAAGGTTATCAGTGCCTTAATATTCAAATTCTTACTTTTCAAAGGTCATCAGTGCCTTAGTATTTAATTTTTACTTTTCAAAGGCCTTTATTACAAAAACACATTTCAAAGGCAATTGGAAATACTCACTTTTGAAAGGACGTCAGTGACTTATAATGCAAACATATCACTTTAACAGCCCAGCCTTCATGTTTTTTACAAACAAAACTTACTTGTTAAGGCCTTCAGTGCCTTAAAATGCAACCAATGCTTTTGAATGCAAACACTAACTGTTCAAAAGGCCCCCAAAGCCTTATCATGCAAATACCTTTCAAAAAGCCTTTAGTGACTTACAATGCACACAATTAACTTTTCAAGGACTTATGTACCTCATAATTCAAACACTATCTTTGTAAAGCCTTTAGTATCTTATAATACAAACACTTACTTTTCAAAGGACTTTAGTGCCTTATAATGCTTAACATTAACTTTGTGAAGGACTTAAGTGCCTTATAATGCACACACTAACTGTTCAATTCTTCAGTGCCTTATAATGCAAATACATTCAAGAAATTCTCTTCTTAACAAAAATCAAGTCTAGGTGGAAAGAGTTGTCCCTGATTAGCCTGTTTTGACTGCACAGGCTAATCTGGGACTACACTTTTTGCACATGCATTAAGCCCCATTTTCCCACTGCAAGGTTAATTTACTTTTCGAAGGCCTTCAGTGCCTTGTTATGCAGGGTAGTGCCGGTCAGCCTTCAGTTTCATCTCCGACGCCTTCAGACTGTACCCCACGCCCAGGGCTATGTAGGCGCGGGATGCCATCGGGTGACCGTCACCGGCCTCTAGAGCGACCTTGGACAGGGTTATGCCTTGATCATACTGTAGGGAGAAAAATGCAGTTTATTGAGACTTTTCACAGTTTGGTCAAATGATGATTTTGAAAATAACTGTTGAAGAGTAAAACAAGAGCTGTCACCATTGGATGACATATGCCTCCGAAAAACGCTTTTCGAAGCCAAATGCAGATTTCGAAACCTAAACGCAAACCCTAAGTTCAAGGTCAAGGTCAAAGGGGTCAAAATTTGTGTGCGTATGAAATGGCCTTGTCCATATACATATGCATACCAAATATGAAGGTTACATCTGAAGCGACATAGAAGTTACAAGCATTTTTCGAAACCTAAACGCAAAGTTCGACGGACAGACGGACGGAAATGCGATCACTATAAAAAGAATGAAAATGTATGTTGAAACAAGCGAAATAACATTCCTGGTTAAGAAAAATATGTACAATATTAGTTAATTAATTGATAATCATCATTGCAAATCAGAGAAATAATAACACTGTTTATTAGTAAGTATGACAAATGTGTAGTACTAACAACAGCTTTATTTGCTAATAAATGTGAAAGTCAATATGGCGCAGTGGTAGCGCTAGCTTTTACCTCTTGAGGTATAGGGCTTGAATCCCAGAAGTGTCAATATTTTTATTTCACTTATTTTGTTGCTATTATAATTAGTTGTAAGATTCTTCACAACATAGATTTGTTAGACAACATATCTAGTGACTTTTTTTTTTAAGGAAATCAGAAATCTGTGAACAAGTCCCCGAAGTATTTTAACCATTAACATCTTTTGAATGCAAATTAGCACTTGTGGAATGATCGCTAACTTGACATTTGACTTTATAGGCAACCGCAGGAAGAAACAATAAATGCATAAGCAATAACGCTAAAATGTAAGTTCTTAACAGGCTATAATGGCTTTTCATTACTTTTGAAGACTGCATTACCAATTGAACTAGGATAACATGCTTTATCGATGTGCCTAAGTGTCGTCATAAATAAGGTCGCAGTCCATACATTCCAATCATGGACCACACTTTCCTATTTAATGAAATTTTTGTTTGGAGGAAGTATTTTCTTTGTACATATCCAGTTTAGATGGAAAGTGGGGTCCATGATTAGCCTGATAACCTTGGACGACAGCTTACCACCCACATGCCCAGTTTTCACCTTATAACCTTGGATGACACCTTACCCCACATGCCCAGTTTTCCACCTTATAACCTTGGTTGACACCTTACCCACATGCCCAGTTTTCACCTAATAACCTTGGACAACACCTTACCCACATGCCCAGTTTTCACCTAATAACCTTGGACGACACCTTACCCACATGCCCAGTTTTCACCTAATAACCTTGGACGACACCTTACCCACATGCCAGTTTTCACCTAATAACCTTGGACGACACCTTACCCACTGACCAGTTTTCACCTAATAACCTTGGACGACACCTTACCCACATGCCCTGTTTTCACCTAATAACCTTGGATGACACCTTACCCACATGCCCAGTTTTCATCTAATAACCTTGGACGACACCTTACCCACATGCCCTGTTTTCACCTAATAACCTTGGATGACACCTTACCCACATGCCCAGTTTTCACCTAATAACCTTGGACGACACCTTACCCACATGCCCTGTTTTCACCTGATAACCTTGGACGACACCTTACCCACATGCCCAGTTTTCACCTAATAACCTTGGACGACACCTTACCCACATGCCCTGTTTTCACCTAATAACCTTGGATGACACCTTACCCACATGCCCAGTTTTCATCTAATAACCTTGGACGACACCTTACCCACATGCCCTGTTTTCACCTAATAACCTTGGATGACACCTTACCCACATGCCCAGTTTTCACCTAATAACCTTGGACGACACCTTACCCACATGCCCTGTTTTCACCTGATAACCTTGGACGACACCTTACCCACATGCCCAGTTTTCACCTAATAACCTTGGACGACACCTTACCCACATGCCCAGTTTTTCACCTAATAACCTTGGATGACACCTTACCCACATGCCCAGTTTTCACCTAATAACCTTGGATGACACCTTACCCACATGCCCAGTTTTCACCTAATAACCTTGGATGACACCTTACCCACATGCCCTGTTTTCACCTGATAACCTTGGACGACACCTTACCCACATGCCCAGTTTTCACCTAATAACCTTGGACGACACCTTACCCACATGCCCAGTTTTCACCTAATAACCTTGGACGACACCTTACCCACATGCCCAGTTTTCACCTAATAACCTTGGACGACACCTTACCCACATGCCCAGTTTTCACCTAATAACCTTGGGTGACACCTTACCCACATGCCCAGTTTTCACCTAATAACCTTGGGTGACACCTTACCCACATGCCCAGTTTTCACCTAATAACCTTGGACGACACCTTACCCACATGCCCAGTTTTCACCTAATAACCTTGGGTGACACCTTACCCACATGCCCAGTTTTCACCTAATAACCTTGGACGACACCTTACCCACATGCCCTGTTTTCACCTAATAACCTTGGATGACACCTTACCCACATGCCCAGTTTTCACCTAATAACCTTGGGTGACACCTTACCCACATGCCCAGTTTTCACCTAATAACCTTGGACAACATCTTACCCACATGCCCAGTTTTCACCTAATAACCTTGGATGACACCTTACCCACATGCCCAGTTTTCACCTAATAACCTTGGATGACACCTTACCCACATGCCCAGTTTTCACCTAATAACCTTGGATGACACCTTACCCGCATGCCCAGTTTTCACCTAATAACCTTGGATGACACCTTACCCACATGCCCAGTTTTCACCTAATAACCTTGGACAACACCTTACCCACATGCCCAGTTTTCACCTAATAACCTTGGACAACACCTTACCCACATGCCCAGTTTTCACCTAATAACCTTGGACGACACCTTACCCACATGCCCTGTTTTCACCTAATAACCTTGGACGACACCTTACCCACATGCCCAGTTTTCATCTAATAACCTTGGACAACACCTTACCCACATGCCCTGTTTTCACCTAATAACCTTGGATGACACCTTACCCCCATGCCCAGTTTTCACCTTATAACCTTGGATGACACCTTACCCACATGCCCTGTTTTCACCTAATAACCTTGGACAACACCTTACCCACATGCCCAGTTTTCACCTAATAACCTTGGACGACACCTTACCCACATGCCCAGTTTTCACCTAATAACCTTGGACAACACCTTACCCACATGCCCTGTTTTCACCTGATAACCTTGGACGACACCTTACCCACATGCCAGTTTTCACCTGATAACCTTGGACGACACCTTACCCACATGCCCTGTTTTCACCTAATAACCTTGGATGACACCTTACCCACATGCCCTGTTTTCACCTAATAACCTTGGACGACACCTTACCCACATGCCCAGTTTTCACCTGATAACCTTGGACGACACCTTACCCACATGCCCTGTTTTCACCTGATAACCTTGGACGACACCTTACCCACATGCCCAGTTTTCACCTAATAACCTTGGACGACACCTTACCAACATGCCCTGTTTTCACCTAATAACCTTGGACAACACCTTACCCACATGCCCTGTTTCACCTGATAACCTTGGACGACACCTTACCCACATGCCCAGTTTTCACCTGATAACCTTGGACGACACCTTACCCACATGCCCAGTTTTCACCTGATAACCTTGGACGACACCTTACCCACATGCCCAGTTTTCACCTGATAACCTTGGACGACACCTTAACCCACATGCCCAGTTTTCACCTGATAACCTTGGACGACACCTTACCCACATGCCCAGTTTTCACCTGATAACCTTGGACGACACCTTACTTACATGCCCAGTTTTCACCTGATAACCTTGGACGACACCTTACTTACATGCCCAGTTTTCACCTGATAACCTTGGACGACACCTTACCCACATGCCCAGTTTTTACAGACTGAGGCTTATTTTTATATCAAAGTAACAATAGATCACTATCTCTGAATACGCAAAGGCTTTAAAGATACTGTAATAATGATTTGATTAATTGACATGGTAATTAAACTAATGACACTTTAACTAGTAAATCATGGATTAAGTTGATATAAATATATATGAGCCTTGCTCTGTGAAAAGGGTGTTTAATGCATGTGTGTAGTGTTGTCCCAGATTAGCCTGTGCAGTTTGCACAGGCTTTTCAGGGATGACACTTTCCATCTAAACTTAATTTTTGCTAAGAAGAGACTTTAAAAGAAAAATATCATAAAAGCAAAGTGTCACTTAAAGCAAATGCATTTAATCCCCTTTTCACAGAGCACAGCCCATATGTTGATATTTCAATAGTGGCTACTAGACCATGTCTGATAAGGTGGACACCGAATCTACTACGCATGCACAACCTTTTATATGCACAGGTTACCTAGCAAACACGTTTAAAGCATATGTCAACAGATGAACTCCGCACTGGGATGAGTGCATATGTGTAAAGTGTTTTCCCAGATTAGCCTGTGCAGTCTATACAGGCTTATGGGAGACGAAACTTTCTGTCAAAACAGAATTCGCTAACAATAGACTTCCTTTTAAATGAAAAATACAATAAAGGAGAAAGTGTCGTCCCAGATTAGCCTGTGCAGGCTACACAGGCTAATCTGGGATGACACTACGCACACCATTAAGCTGTTTTCCCACAGCAAGGCTCAAATTTTGTGTGCGTTACCTTGCGAACATGTTCATAGCATAATTTGACTGCCTGTAAGATGGGGGTGACCAGGCCGGGCTTCAGTCGGTGACACTCTGTCAACACCTGCAGACTCTTTTCATACTGAAATCACAAACACAAACATTAATTGCTATTTTCTGAGAAAACTGGGCTTAATGCATGTGCGAAGTGTCATCCCAGATTAGCCTGTGCAGTTTGCACAGGCTAATCAGGGATGACAATTTCCGCCTAACCTTGATTTTCTGTATGGAGGGACTTCCTTGAAACTAAAAATACCATAAAAGCGGAAAGTGTTGTCCCTGATAAGCCTGTGCAGACTGCACAGGCTAATCTGGCACGACACTTTACGCACATGCATTTTGCCCAATTTTCTCAGAATAAGACACATATGTTGAATATATAACAATCTTGCCCCTCCATGGGGCATTTTTTTTATTTAAATGTTACATGTATTAGGTAATTTTCTCCGCTGGAATTTGTTTTATAACAAATGAATTTGCATACTTTATTTAAATATATGTATTTAAGTTGTCATGTGACTTCAGTCACGAAACAAAAAAGCTGTTCATCAATATCACATCTGGTAAAAATTTCTCAATATAAACAGTCAATATGATATAATTAACATTTTCTCAGTATCTATCTTTCCCAAGTAATTCAAAGCACAAAAAATTCACCTGTCTATCACAAATCAAGGCATTTGCAAACTGCTGCCATATGTGGTACTCTTCAAACGAAAACTTCATCGCTCTCTCCAATGTCTGAAAAAACACAGCCATGTTTGTATTATAATGATAGAATACAGGTATGAGTAGTCTGTCTATAATTTTCTTTTCTTTTCTAATTTCACAATTACTTCTTGCAATACAATATCAAAGCTCCTTTTCTCTTCTGGCTGAATTTAAAGCAGATAAGAAAACGTAACTCTGTATAATATAGTACAGTACAAGAAGTAGGAGAGTTATCTCTATAAAAATGCAGGGCTGTAAACAATCTAAGGTATGAGCTTTGCTCTGGGAGACCAGGGCTTCATGAATGTGCATAAAGTGACATCCCAGATAACTGCAAAGGCTAATCAGGGACAACACTTTCCGCTTCTAAACCAAAATCAGATTTCTAGCTGGCTCATAGTCAAATTCTGTGGCAATATTACAGTGAGAGATATATACCTTTTACTCAGAAGATTAAAAACAATCCTGATTTTTTAAGAAGTATTTGCCACAATTGAGAAAAGCATCTTATGAAGACATGTTAGGCTGACATACACTCTAACTTTGAGCTCCTGACATACACTCTAACTTTGAGCTCCTGACATACACTCTAACTTTGAGCTCCTGACATACACTCTAACTTTGAGCTCTGTTGCTCAAAAAGGTATCAAGTAATTGATGTTAACCATGGTTAATTTTCTAAAGCACACATATTTGATAATCTTTGGTGAATATAACACTGATTATATTTGCTGTATTAAACAGTCCTGCAAAATTTGGCTATCACATCAAGTTCACGCCAGTTGAATAGAAATTAGGCCCCATTTTGTTATCATGGTATATTAACTCCAGGTTGAAATGAGCCTCGCTATGGAAATACGGGATTTATTGCATAAATGTTGTTAAGTGTCATCCTCAATAACCCTGTGCGTCCTTCACAGCCTAATTAGTGATGAAACTTTCCACTTTAAAGAAAGATTCTCAGTGAAGATCAAGTTTAGGTGTTGTGCCTGCACAGGACTGAACATGCTTACATGGGACAACACTAAACGCACATGCATAACAAACAATTTTGTCAAAGTGAAACTTTTCAACAACTTGGTCCTGAATAGTTCTATAGGCAAAAAGGATGGACATACGTCAGCCAGTTTGTGGAAGTGTGCCTTCTTCACGAGTGTGATGGCGAGCAGATCAAATACAGCAGAGGCATTTTGGAACGTGTGTTTGCGACTCTCGTAATGCTCAACGGTACGATTCAAGATGGCCTCTCGTGTTGCCTGAAAAGTAAACAACATTATGAGCAGCGTTTTAGGAAAACTGGGCTTAATGCATGTTTTAACATATAAGTATCCTAAATTAATCTTCAATTATCTACATACAATAACCAATAAGTGTCCTATGTACAATAAGTCTCCTACTTGCATTAATCTACAGAAATCATATATACAATAACTACAAATGTTGTATGAACATTAACCTATAAAAATCCTATGTATAAATACCTACACAAATCCAGCTTACAATAACTTACAAGTATCCTATGTACATCAACCTAGATGAATCCTAAATACTGTACCTATAAATCTCCTTTGAACATAGACCTTCAAGTCTCTTCCATAGAGTACCGTAATTACTCTTAGGTTTTCGGACACTAAAAAATAATAAATGTGTTTGTCCGAAAACTTAGATAGGAAAATATTTAAAAAATACAGATTTCTTTATTGTGAAAATTTAGATACAAAAATTAAATGTCTAAAAATGATAATTATATTGTAATGAAAGCAATCAATCAATGCACAATAGTGTTTCTACTTTAAAACAAAAACATTTTCACAGCTTTGCTTTCTCTTGAGTGAACCGCTACAGAACAAAAAAGTAAAAACATTCAATATATTGCATCCTGAATAGGAAGATATCCTTTTAAATGCTGTTGGGTGAAGCAATTGTTTTCTCCCGGTATACACGGTTATTTACTTAATTACAAAAATGATATGATCCATTGCCGTCAGGCATGCGTCTCCCAGGTTTTATGACCTTAATTCGTTTGCAAAACCCCATGTCACAAGATAAGCAAATACAGTGTCAAAATCTGGTAAAACAGCTCTGTAAAATATATTGTCCGGATATTTAGAGTCATTAATGATATACGAAAAAGCGCATGTCCGAAAATTAAAGAGTCGCAAAAAATAATTATTTTGGCTAAAAAAGGGAGTGTCACAAAACTTACAGTGTTAGAAAACTTGGAGTTATTACGGTAACCTCTAATTATCTTAATTACAAACAACAGTGAACTACTCACCACTGCCTCTGCTATCAGCAACAACAGCAGTGTCTCCTCTGTCTGGCTGTGTGGAGTGAACACCCTATAATGACAGTGTATTAAGAAGCATTTAACCCTTTCCCCATCAGAAGCAAAGTGAAAATCTTTTGCAACCAGCCTTAAATCTGAGTAATTCGCAGTCTGTTCAGGTTTTATGCTGTTTGCAGCTCATCAGTATCTTTAGGTTGGAAAAAAGCTTTTAAAACTTGATTCTAGCAAATTTAAATTTAAATAGATTTTCAAAGGAACTATAAAACGCATCAAAGAGCGTTTATAAGGCGAAAAGGTTAAATGAAATATAAAATGGTTATAAAATACCTTTTCACAAATGGGTTGTGAAAACTTTGACCATAATGGGTTTAAAACACTTCGTTGAGTATAACAAAACAATTTTATTTACCAAACATTGCACTGACATTTCAGAGAAGAGTTAGTTTGATATATAAGTTGATATGTATTATGAAATTAACTATGTAACCTTTGGCATGGCCAGTTTTTACCCCCAAGAAGCAACATTTGAGAAAAATGGGCAGAAGATTAATATACCATTTTGTGTACCAAATATTCCACCAATGCACCTTGTCATTTCAGGAAGTGACCTGCTAATAGTGTACATAAATAATAATGCTAATACAGCATGTACTACTTGAAAAAGGCATCACTTTGTAATTTTAACTTTAAACGATAAAAATTGCACATGCAAAAGTTTATCTCATACTGAATAATGACTGCAGGATTGAATGTAACAGGTTAAAAAGTGAAAGAGAATGCCTGCAGAAAAACTTGTGTCTATGGGAAAACAGCCAGACAGATGTCCATGACAAAACCAGCATAGCCCACTTCACTTTGTACCCGGGGGTATAATATAAAGATTTAACCAACACTCAGGAAAAATGGGGCTAAGTGCATGTGGGTAAAGTGTTACCATAGATGAGCTTGTGCATTTTCCACAGGGGAAATAAAAGGGGACAACTCTTTCCACCTTAACAGGATTTTCACTAAGAACAGACTTCCTTTAAACAAGAATATCATAAAAAACAGAACATGTTGTCCCTAATTAGCCCGTGAAAAATGCACAGGATAATCTTGGATGACATTAACCCTTTGCATGCTGGGAAATTTGTCATCTGCTAAAATGTTGTCTGCTGAATTTCTAAAATCATCATTTTCTTCATTTTTTTTCAAAGAATACTATCAGAATAGCAAAACGGTTTGGATCCTGATGAGACGCCACGATCTGTGGCATCTCATCTGGATCCAAACTGTTTGCAAAGGCCTTCAAAATCCGATTCCAGCGCTCAAAGGGTTAAAACAAATGCATAAAGAGCCGTTTTGGCAGAGTCAGACTCATCTGTACTAATACTTGTCTTGATTGTATTTCTTGGGTGTGAGGGACCCTCTGTCTTTCTGTGGCTTCACATTTGGCGGGACGTATGAGCTCGTACAGACCCCTCGTAGTAACACCTCCGCCAGTTGTCTTGCCAGTGTCTACATTGAGATATTGTACAGCTACTATAACTAAAATGGGAGGGTTGAGCACAAATATGGGGTATCAAGTACATTAACATAAGGCCAATATATAATCTGAAATTAATCTCATACAACTGTAGGGGCCTAAATAACACTAACAAACGTAGAGATGTCTTTGATTTTTTTTAAACAAAACAAGTGCATATTTATTGTCTCCAAGACTGTCATTTTACTCCTGATATGAACAATAAAATATATGCAGAGTGGGATGGAGAATGTTATTTTAGTTTTGGGCAGTCAAATTCAAGAGGTATTTGCGTTTTGTTTATAAAGAACTTACCAATCACAGTAAATAAAAATGAAAATGACTCTGTTGGAAACTACTTACTTTTAGATTTGACATATATGACAAACAGTTTTACCTTATGTACATTATACGGGCCGAATAAAGATACGCCAACTTTTTTTACAGACCTCTTTAAAAAAATAACAGATTTTAACACTGATAAATATATAATATGTGGGGACTTTAATTGTGTTTTAGATGTCAACTTAGATTATCAAAATTACACATCCATTAACAATAATAAAAATGCAAGAAAAACACTGCACTCTATTATAAAAGATAACAATATAATTGATACTTTCAGATATCTAAATGGCACTTTCCAATAATACACATGGAGACGCTTAACACCATTACAACAGGCTAGACTTGATTTTTTCCTAACTTCAAATAACCTGTCATCCAAAATTCGAAAAATCTTCTATTGATTCATGTTATAAGTCAGATCATTCCATCATCGACCTAGAAATATTTTTTGAGGATATAGCACATGGAAAAGGGCTATGGAAATTCAACAATTCACTTTTAAAGGATATTGACTATTTAAATTGCATTAATACTTTGATAGAAAATATTAAACTACAGTACTGTATACAGTACCTATCTACAACATAGAAAACATAGAAAATATCCACAATAGCAACATCCAATTTGTTATCAACAACCAATTATTTCTGGAGACATTACTTATGGAAATAAGAGGAAAAACTATTTCATATTCATCATATAAAGCTAAACAGTACAAAAACCATGAATCAAATTTAATTAAGAAAATTGATATACTCCAAAAATCCTTAACTGAAACTAATTCAGACCAGTTACGTGAGCTACAAAATGAATTAGAAACTGTGAGAGAAAATAAACTTAAAGGGTCTCTTATTCGCTCTAGAGCTAAATGGATAGAAGATGGAGAAAAACCCACTAAATACTTTTGCTCACTCGAATCTAATCATTACGCAAACAAGTTGATACCTTTTATTGAATTAGAAAACGGGGCTAAGTTAACAGAGCAAAACGATATTTTAAAAGAAGCTGTTTCATTCTATAAAACATTATACAATAAAAATGACAACGAAATAAAATACAATATTAATGCTGATCTATGTAATAATAATATACCTAAATTGAATAAAGTGCAATCTGACTCATTAGAAGGACTTCTTAATATTGAAGAAGTATCAATAACACTTAAAAATATGAAACATGATAAAAGTCCAGGTTCTGATGGATTCACTGCGGAATTCTTTAAGGTATTTTGGAGTAAGTTAGGCCACTTCATAGTGAGAAGTCTTAATTATGCTTTTATTACAAATTCCTTGTCCATAACACAAAAACATGGAATTATTACTTGTATCCCAAAAGAAAACAAGCCGAGATGTTACCTGAAAAACTTACGACCATTGACACTATTAAATGTTCTTTACAAATTAGCATCAGGTTCCATTTCAAATAGATTAAAGACAGTACTTGATATTTTAATCTCCAAAGATCAAACAGGTTTCATTAAAGGTCGATTTATTGGTGAAAACACCAGATTACTTTACGATATCTTGAAATATGCTGAAGATAATAATTTACCTGGGCTACTTATGACGATTGACTTTGAAAAAGCGTTCGATACCTTGTCTTTCCAGTTTATAGAAACAACTTTTAGTTTTTTCAATTTTGGACCAATGTTCCAAAAATGGATATTTTTGTTCTTGCATAATACCACGGCCTCCATACAAATAAATGGATTCTTGTCAGATACTTTTTGTATAGAAAGGGGATGTCGTCAAGGAGACCCAATCAGTGCTTACATTTTTATTATCTGTGCAGAAATTCTTGCTATTAAAATAAGGGAAAGCAAAGAAATTAAAGGTATAACTATAAATGACTTACAATATAAAATATCACAATTTGCGGACGATACATCTTTATTTCTGGACGGATCGGAATCATCTCTTAACTGTACATTAGATATGCTTCATGAATTCTCATTATACTCTGGACTTAACATAAACTATGAAAAAACTAATTTTATTTGGATAGGATCTATGAAATATAGTACTAGATCGATAAAAACTAAATACAAACTGACATGGGGAGCTACTACCTTCAAAGGTCTTGGGATAGTGTTTGATATCAATTTAGATAAAATGGTAATGTCAAATTTTGAAAACAAAATCGAAAGTATTAAAAGATCAATAAGTCATTGGAATCGCAGAAACATTACTCCTCTAGGAAAGATTACCATTGTCAAAACATTGTTTCTACCTTTACTTACTCATTTATTTGTATCATTGCCAACACCAAGCATAGACACCATGAACACTATAAATCAACACTTTTATGACTTCATTTGGGCAGGACCAAGCAAAATTAAAAAAACAGTTATTGTTAAGGATTATAACGAAGGTGGGTTAAATATGGTAGATATATGTTCTTTTGAAAATTATATGAAAATAACATGGCTTAAGAGAATAGTGTCAGGCGAAGGAAATTGTTATTCACTGGCTAGATCGTTAATAGATTTTAAAATAGTATTCAATACTGGTAAAATGTATGCCGAAAAAATATGCTTGCACTTAAAAAATAAATTTTGGCTTGATGTTTTGAAAAACTATATATTGTATATTGAAAAGCTGCCAATATTGAATTGTGATGACATTCTGGATATGCCTCTTTTTTATAATCATAATTTTAAAATTAGCAATAGCTATATCTATATTAAATGTCTATATGCAAGAGGTATTCGGTTTGTGAGAGACATTATGGTAGAAAGAAACTGCTTTATTTCCAAAGAATCTTTGGATACACAAGTTGGAACAAACGTAAACTTTCTATTGTACCAAGGATTAATAAACATAATAAAGAAATACATTGACAATTTTGAAGACCTGCCAAACTTTGACAAAAAAACTCAAGGACCTATATTACCAACTTACATAAAAAAAATTGTAACCAGCCCTAAAGAAGAGAAACATATTTATAAAGCATTAATTAAAAACAATGACATTCCAGCTTGTAATACTAAATGGAATTCAGAATTTTTAAATATTGAATGGAAAAAAGTACATGCACTTGTATTCAATATAACTAAAGAAACTTATATCAGATGGCTCCAGTTCAGAATAATCCACAGAATATTGGGGACAAAATCCCTAATGTTCAAAATGAAAATTGCCGCTAATAATTTATGTACATTCTGTAATTTGGAAGTTGAAAATATAATGCACTTGTTCTGGTACTGTCCACATACCCAGGAAATTATTAAATTTATTGTTGATATTGTTCTTAGAAGTAGACCAAGCATACCTATTCACATTACATGTCAGGATCTAGTACTTGGAATTATTAATCCAAAAATGAATTATTTAAATATAGTATTCCTAGAACTTAAACGATATATCTTTTATTGTCAACGAAAAAACAGAATTCCTTCAAAATACGGACTTGTAATCAGTATGAAACAATCTTTTGAAATTTACAGAAATACAATTAAATCAGAAGAAGAATTAAAAATATGGTCTCTGGTTAAAATATTTACTGACATCTCATATAATGACATAACCAATCATAACACATAATATAAATAATGCTTATAAATTAACATATTTATTTGTTGTCGTTGTTGTAAACTCTGCATTATCAGTTTCTCGTACAATGCAATTCAGCACTTTCTAATTATTTCTCTTATGTGCAATATTTTATGTTAAATGATATACATACTTATATCCAAAATTAATTAAGTTTGCTACAATATAATTGTACAAACTGGTGTTTTTTTCTGTTGTTGTAAAATACTTGAACTTTAACACAATTATAATGTGATATGAATGTATGTTGAATGTATTACAATTATATTTATTATATCACATTTATGTACCCATCAAAAAAAATATACATGAAATACTTTGTGTTATATTTTTTTTTTGTAAAATACTTGAACTATAACACAATTATAATATTATATGAATGTATGTTGAATGTACTACAAGTATATTAATTATATTATATTTATGTACCCACCTAAAAAGCTGTACAGGAAATACTTTGTTTTATGAAATTTATAATTCTTTGTATGAATGTATACAATATTCGTATGTATGTATGTAATATTATGAGTAAATAAAATTTTGCACGAAAAAAAAAAAAAAATATATATATATATATATATTTTCTGTACACATATCACCCATAGAGCCTCATTCTGGGAAAACAGGGCTTAATGCATGTGTGTAAAGTGTCGTCTCAGATTAGCTTGTTCAGTTCCCACATGCAAATCAGAGAGGACACTTTCCGTTTAAACTGGGTTAATTTTTTCGAAGAGACCTTTGAAAAACTAAAAATACCATAAAGTAGAAAATGTAACCCCTGATTAGCCTGAGCACACTGCACAGGCTAATCTGGAATGAAACTTAAGGCAAATGCATTAACCCCAGTTTGCCCATATATGGCTCATTCAAATGGGAGGGGTGAGTACAAATATGTTCTAGTGTAGGAACATAAGGCAGATACATTGTGAAGGCATCTCCTGCAAGGTTTTGTGTGCATGTCACGAGAACTGGTTCCCTCAGACAAAACATTTAATAATTTAACACAGGTTTTTTTCCCCACTTTTTGGGAAGATAGCCCATGGCTTTGGAATTGGGAATTTTATTGGCATTTTCATAAAATTGGGAAAATAAATTCATTAGCCTTTTTTTCCACATGAAAAGTCCACTGATTAGGGTAATACTAAATTTCATATAACTCTTTATAATCATTCAAACTAAAAGAACAAAATCATATAATACTTTGTTAGATGTAATTGAATTGAAATTGAGATAAAATACGAATTAGACTTCTTTCTAAAAAAAAATAATTTTTTTTTTATTTTTTTTGGAAATTGGGAATTTTTTGCCACATTTTGAATTTTTTGCCACATTTTGGAAAAAAAAGTATACTTTTTGGGATTGGGAACATAGCCGAATTTCGGCTATTAAATCGGACCAAAAAAAAACCTGTAACATGAATAATATAACTAAATTAATTATAAGATGACACCTTTATTAATTTGAGTTACTCGCAGGCTGTTCTGGTTTTATGCTGTTTGCACACAGCCATTCTCACTTAGCTTCTGAGTGGGAAAGATCGCTCGTTAACAAACAGATCATAAGCAATTATTGTCAAACTGATTGAAATGCAAAAAATAATACCAGTCTCAGATGCTGCGTGTATCTTGTTTCCACAGCCGAAAGCAAGTCTCGAAACCTCTTAATGCCTTCCTCCAGCTCCCTGTTAATTACATTCACAAAACCAATTGAGATTTGCTCGGCGAAAATGGGGCTTAATGCATGTGCTTAAAATGTTATCCCAGATTAGCCTGTGCTGTTCAAACACTCTAATCATGGATGACACTTTCCAACTTAAGGAATTTTTTGTTTGAATGAAGTGTCCTGTAAAAATTTTATGTGTACCGGTAGACACAAAGAATTGTCCAATATAAGCCTGTGCAGACTGCACAGGCTTATGTGGGACAACACTTAACACACATGAATGAAGCCCCGTTTTCCCAGAGTGAGGCTCATCAAAACATAATGTCTTAGACAATTAATATTGCTGACAATGACATTTGTTGTTTTAGTTTATGATTTTCCAATGAAATCTTGACATGGTCATTTTCCAACAGCAGGGCTTCTGTTTGTAGCAAACACAACCAGGTTTGAGTATTATAAATATTTTTTTAATGTTCCCTATGCTTGGTTGTCTTTCATTCTTTCTTAAGTGATAACTGCCTTACAAGCATTACAAGCAAAATAAGTTAAAAAATAAGTTGCTAAAGTTGTGGTCCCTTGTTTTAAATCTTTTGTTTTCCTCTATTCTGTTGTTTACCCGTTTTCCTCTATTCTGTTGTTAACCCTTATATAATTATACGCTTGTGGATTTGTTTTTTGTCCAAACTAAGCTAGATGGCATGCAGGTTTTCCATTGATTTTATGATGTCTGTTTTTTACTGACCACTTTTTCCTAACCAATGTTCTTGACAAATCATCTTGACCTATTTTTTTGAATTATTGGTATGTGTGCTCATTTTTATGGAAAATAACTACCCAAGATATGTAATTGGATCCATTCATGAAACGTGCACTGTTTGTTTTATTGCAGTATTGCAAGAGTATACTTTGTATTTCATAGTATTTCAGTCTTGCTCTGGGAAAACAGGGCTAAATGCAAGTGTGTAAAGTGTCATCCCATATTAGTCTGCACAGGCCAATCAGGGATGAAAAATTCTCCTTTTCTTTGAATTTTTCCTATATAGGTATATAGGTCTTTTATGAACAAAAATCCAGTGAAGGTGTCTCTGCTTATTAACCAGTGCAGACTGCAGACAGTGCACAGGCTAATCTGGGACTACACTTTACGCACATGCATTAAGCCCAGTTTTCCCAGAGCATAGCTCATATATAAAATCAGCATATAATTGTGTACTCACCCATGCTTGATGTAGTATATGGGAGACCGCTGTATGGCTGTCTCCAAAACGTCCCCCACATTGCCAATAAACACGTCAGTCGTTGGCAGAGTGCCAGAAGAATGAAGAAACTTCTCTTTCTCCTGCAAAAAGAGTTTATTTTGAGACACTTTCTGGAAAAACTGGTGCTAAAAGCATGTGCGATTGTGTGTGAAGTGTCATCCCAGGCTTATCAGGGACTAAACTTTCCCCTCTAATGAAAAGTTTCTTTACAGAAGATCTCTTAAAAACAAAAATCTAGTGTAGACGGTAAAAGCTGGCCATATTTTATAACCATATTTGACATTTGACCTCTAAGTGTGACCTTGACCTGTGGGGTTGGGAGACGCGTTTAACATGCAACACATCTTTTAATGATTAATTTATGCACATTTATTTAAAAATCCATCAATATATGGCAAACTCAAGGCTAAGACAACTGTTTTTGACATACAGATACACCTGCAGATCCCACACATGAACAGACAGACAGCAAATGCAGCTGCTAAAAGCCACCTTGTTTGAAGGGGGAAGAAAATGAAAACATTAAAAACATAATTCAATACTGCTGCATTCATAAAATGTAAAAGAATTCTAAACATCTCAGAACAGCTTTGAGATTCATTGTGAGAAAACTGGGCTTAATGCATGTGTGTAAAGTTTCATCCCAGATTAACCTGCACAGTCTGCGCAGTCTAATCACTGATGCCACTTTCCACATGATGCCTATACTGGGTTCACAGTCTAATCACTGATGCCACTTTCCACCTGATGCCTATACTGGGTTCACAGTCTAATCACTGATGCCACTTTCCACCTGATGCCTATACTGGGTTCACAGTCTAATCACTGATGCCACTTTCCACCTGATGCCTATACTGGGTTCACAGTCTAATCACTGATGCCACTTTCCACCTGATGCCTATACTGGGTTCACAGTCTAATCACTGATGCCACTTTCCACATGATGCCTATACTGGGTTCACAGTCTAATCACTGATGCCACTTTCCACCTGATGCCTATACTGGGTTCACAGTCTAATCACTGATGCCACTTTCCACCTGATGCCTATACTGGGTTCACAGTCTAATCACTGATGCCACTTTCCACCTGATGCCTATACTGGATTTTCATTTAAAACAAACTTCCTATAAACAAAAAATACAAAAAAGCAGAAAAAAGTCATCCCTGATTAGCCTGTGCAGACTGCACAGTCTAAGCTATGATGACATTTTAGGCACAAGTGATACGCCCAGTTTTCCCAGAACACAGCTCATATTTATAATAGCAGACCTGCAGATGTAGCAGACTAAGATTGCCGGCCCTTTCAAAACATGCAACAATGTTCTGTTCCCGTTCAGCTGCCTTGTACTTGCTGGTCGAATTGGCCGGAAGCTTCTCTAGACAGAGACCTACAATGAATTGGAAGCATTGGCAGTTCAGCTCTGACGGACAGGTCACACAGACAGGTCAGGATTATGCTGTCCACTATAAAGTCATGAAAGGTTTTGTGGTCTCATACTTGTGCAGTTTGGTCAGGAGCTAATATCAGTCTAACATAAAGTCAAGCAAGTTTTGATGATCTCAAAAGCGCACAGAGTACCTCTTGACCAGACTGCCTAGATGCACAGGCTGGGCTGGAGATACACTGGCTGCATATGGTATAAGACCCATTTTTGCATGAAGCGGGTCATATATTAGTTTTTACTTTAAATGTTAGGGCACACCATACATTTTTTTGCCATTGGCTAGTGAATGCCCTTAATTTATTTTCATTCCTGCCAACAAGCATTATACTGAACCTTGTTGTTGGAAACTTGGCTTAATGCATGTGTCATACTAGATTAACCCGAGCAGACCTGATGACACCTTCCACTTTATAGATTATTTTGTTTATAGACAGTTTTTTTAACAAAAATCCAGTGTAGGTGGAAAGTGTTGTCTTTGATTAGCCTGTGCAGACGGTGCATTTTGCATCCATGCATTAAGCCCAGTTTTCCCAGAATGAGGCTCCCACTGTACCTTTAAGAGCAAAGGCTTCGGCTTGGATATGGAGCGTCCTTGGGGATGATGACTGCACAGTTATTGATTCCAGATTGGTGCTTTCGTACAAGGTTAGCGCGGACTGGTATGCGCACCTGTAGAAGTGGATCTTTGCTTGCAACAGACTGGCTTCAGTGGATTCACTGAACACCTGCAAGTCAATGGCGTGGATATCCTTGAGAAATCTGATATTTGCGTTCAAACTTCAAAACAAATGATTGTCAGCCAAATGCTTTCTTGCTCTCAGGACAACTTAAACGTCATTTGATTTTAAAATTCCATTTATGTAGTAATTACTTGATCAATTTATATTAACTTTAAATAAATATAACTTTTCACTCAAATTAATTTGTGACATTATTACCATCATTATCATTATACATTTGTTTCATTATTATTATTACAGCAATTATTATGTGAACACAGTGAATGCATGTGGAATCGATACTTAATATATACGAATAACTCTGGAAAAACAGGGCTTAATGCATGTGCATAAAGTGTTGTCCCAGATCAATGTGTGCAGTCTGTAGAGCTGCAACGATTCACCAACACCGATTCGAATCGATTTCGATTTCAGACAGTCCGATACGTATTGTTTCGATTCAATTCATCTTTCAACATAGTTTTATCATATATTCACTCTTCTGCCTCAAAATAAACATTTCTGTTCAAATGTGTTGCATACCTAGATATCTTGGGCATGTGTGTGTTTGTTTGGTTCAACATTGTTTTAAAAAACTGTGGAAAGTGGGTTAAATTAACATTTGTAAGAAATATTTAGCAAGAAACTGCCAATTTTCTGACAAACTTTGTCAATATTTCAATAAAACACATAAACAAGAATAGCAAATTAGGAACTCAATATTAATATCAATAAACTTCTGACTAGAATATTGTGTTGACTACACAAAATATCATTAATAAATAAATAATAATAAGGCTGGCGACTTGAGTAGCTGCACTGGTGCTACCTCCTGCTAAATCAACGTTTGCGTTCGGCATGTTGCATTAGATAAGTTGTTTAGCCGGACTTAGGGTACCCTGTACGAAATGTTCCGCCCAGAATTGAGACGTAATTTTATTGACAGTTCCGCCTGGAAATTGTTGATTCCGCCCGGAATATAGTGGTTACAAAAAAGAATACTTTCCATGCAGAAAGGAGGTGGAAACGGAGCAGAAATGAGGCGGAAACGGGGCAGAATTTGGGGCGAAATATGCTAATAAGGCGGAAAAGATTTCTGGGCGGAAATTATTTTTGCATGCTGAGGCGGGGCGGATTTTGGGGCGGAATACCGTGATAACTCTATGTTTTCGGACACTTAAAATTATTTTTTTATTTTCGTATCTGAAAACTTAGATACGAAAAATATTCACAAAAAACATGTGTCCGAAAACTTAGAGTCGAAAATTAAAGTGTCCGAAAATAGCGTCAATTGTATTAACGACTACCGGTAATAGCACGCGCTTGTAAAATACCATGCCATGTAGTATAAATTACAGTTAAATATGTTTGCACTGCGTTTTAAATCATTTTAAATGCTTAATTCATTTGACAGAAAGTTACTACAAGGTTGTACTTTGACCAACGAGTTCAAAGATGAGCATGCGATGTACTGATACTCGCTTGTATGAACCTGTAATTAACGAAATAGAAAAAGCAAACTATGAATTCTTTGTTTGTTCATTTCCGATAGTTGTTGCCTAACACCTTCCATTGTTCTTAAAACTTGCAATAGGGTGCATCACACCAGTATGCTATCGAGCGAAACCCTTGATTAATACCGGTTTACAAGGTTATTTACCCAATGAAGCAAATGTAATGGTCCGTTGCATCAGGCATGCAGGCACCTGCCATGTTTTATCGTGTTAATCTGGTTGTAAAACCCCATAATCAGAGTGTTATCAGATATCGAAAACAGACATTTGGTAAAATAGCCCTGTCCGAAAACTTAGAGACATTAATTATGGACAAAAACTCGTGTGTCCGAAAATTAAGAGTCACGAAAAATAATTATTTTTGCTAAAAAATGGGGTGTCCGCTAAGGAAGTGGAAAAGATTTCCGGGCAAAAATTAGACTGGGATGGAAATTTCCGGGCGGAATTTATATCCGGGCGGAAATGACAGGAGAATATGTGAATGATTCAGAGGGGGGGTATTATTAACTACTCTGGTATATACATAGCTTCTTAAGCTGCTTATGGATTGACGGACATTAAGTGGTCACAAAAGCTAAAAACCACAAAAACAACAAGTCCCCTTCAATCTTTTCCCAGATACAGTCAGTCCTAAAACAAACATTTTATGCAGATGACACAACATACTTCATTGATGGAACAATTAACTCTGTCACCACGTCTATGAAGCACAATTTACACATACCTTTTTTCAGCCATTTTGGCGCTTTTTCCGAAAGTAGACTGTTACACGCTTATTGATTGGATCACTAAAGTAATAAATAACCAATCGCGCGCGTCATAATTACAGTTAAAGATTAAACCTATACCTTCCCGTATCAAATAGTGCAGCGCGCTTTGCGTATCTATGTCTATATGTTAAAGGATCAAATCATATTTGGTAGGGTTGGTATCGTAATCGAATCGACACATTTAAAACCGATTTTCGATTTATCGGATCGAATCGTTGCAGCTCTAGCAGTCTGTACTGGCTTATCAGGGGAACACTTTACACATAGATTAAGTTTTTTTTAGAAGAGACTTCCTTAAAACAAAAATTCCATAAAAGCAGAAAGTGTTCTCCCTGTTTAGCCTATGCGGAACACACAGGCTAATGCAGGCTGGCACTTTACGTACATGTGTAAAGCCCCATCTTCCCAAAGTGTGGCTATATTTTTGTACCTCAGAACCAGTTGACTAATACATACATTTTCTTTGTCATTAATACAGATCCTCAGGTGTTTTTCAGCTTCAGACAGCACAGGATCATTGCCAGCACTCTGGGTACTGATAGGGTGATCTTTGCAATATACTTCCAAGATACTTTCACCCATTATAAAGTGCACATAGAGATCTGAAAATACACAGTATTCAACAATTAGTTTTAAATAAACTGGGCTTAATGCATTTGCGCAAAAGGCAACACTTTCGGCTTTTGCGTAATTTTTCATTTAAAAAGTCTTTTCTAATTGAATGATAATCTAGTCTAGGTAGAAAGAGTCTTCCCTGATAAGCCAGTGCTGACAGCACTGGCTACCGGTAATCTGAGAAGAAACTCTAAGCACATTCATTAAGCCCAGTTTGTCAGATTATAAGTCAAATAATTAAGTTTTAAATATCAACAATTAATCAATATTTAATACTCATGCAATAATCACTGTATGTATAATGACATGACAAAACAAACAAGAGCTGCGTTTGTGAAACATTTATTTATAGAAAACAAGGCCCATAATTATGTTAGCCTAAAATAAATGGACCAAAACAAAGCTCATACTTCATCTGTAAGTCATGCAGGTAGACTCACAAACCAAAAAATGAGCTCAATATCTAAAAGTGTAGTGTAAAAAACCTCCGGAAAAAGGTTATTATAGAAAACATTTCAAGTCCAAGGCCCATTAAAACGCCAAAAAATTAACGGACCAGAAAGAATTTCACACTTCATCTGTAGGTCATGTATATAGACTTGCATACCAAAAATCAGCTCAATATCCGAAAGTATTGCATAAAAAACATTCGGAAACATATTACTTCCCTTATCAAAAATGGCCTGTACCTGCCAAATGATATTACAAAAGTTATCTCACTTTAAAGCTTATTACTTCCCTTTAGATCAGTCAAATGCTTGTATCTTTCTCAAAAATCACAGACCAGAACAAATTTTACACTTCATCTGTAGGTGGACTCGCATAGAAAAAATCAAGCGTTGCTAAAAATCCTGCGGAAAACAGAATGGACCAACTATCAGAATATTTTTATTACTTATTAAACATACATACTCAGACACATGTTTTAAATAAAAGTATTGCATTTCTGGGTCAATTAAATGTTACTATTACCGGTACATTCTTTGTGTTGTCTAAAGAGTTTTTTCAACAGTTGGTGGTGGTTAAATAATTTGCCAAAGTAACCTAAATTCTTGCATTCTGCACCTTGATAAAATATGGCTTGGCAAGGGTGAGTGTAAAACATGAAACTAATTGTGATAGTGTAAAACATGAAACTAATGGTAACCATGAAGTAAGTAAGGGGTACCTGATTTTGTTCATTGGTAGCCATGCTACACAAGTGGCTTTAAAAGATGTTTATACCCATGATGAAGTTATGTGGATGGGCTGCGACTAAAATCTGATATCCTTGGATTTGCAGTACATACCTTTAGAAATTGAGCTGTCGGTAACTGGCAGACCTTTTACTAACTATTGCGGGAGAAATGCAATTTTTGGATTTGGAATTTGTTCATGCAAAAGTCAACAGATTTGGGAAACACTTTCATACAACTCTTTATATGAATTAAAATTATACGAAGGTTGATGCAATAATTATGTCCAATCATAATCATGAAGAACTTATCTGATGCAAGATTTTAATTTCTCATTAAATATATATTTTTTATTTCGTTACGAATTCACTTAACAGGCTTGCATTTGCCAAGACCATCTAGTGGATGCAAGTCTATTAAAGTGGTTAACATTTATTCTAACCTGGTGAGTTGTAAAACTGTTTTCAATTATTAAACATTTTGTGTTATTGTATTATGAAATGTGTGAATTAGTGTAAATGTTGTGACATTCATTCATAATTCATAGCACTGCATGATTTGTCGCTGTTTTAATACGGTATTTTGGTTATATGGCTATATTGGTCATCGTCTACAATAACATGGAAATAATCATCAATGAACCCCGCAACTCACTTTATATGTACGATTGAGCTTAAATATGTACCTTTACCAATGGATGTAATGTTGAATTCATTGATATTTGAACAAATATGCACCTCAATATTGTTAATGTGAAAATACAGAGCTCAAGCCAGGGATTGAACCCACGACCTCCAGAGTGGTAGTCAGACACTTTAACCACGTCGCTAAAGAGCTAGCCCCCTCATCCTCGTCGCCATTAATGTGAAAATACTGAGCTCAGGCAGGGGATTGAACCCAGGACCTCCAGAGTGGTAGTCAGACACTTTAACAGCGTCGCTAAAGAGCTAGCCCAATAGCAAGGCTGTTGGAAGTGACCTTACTGTTTACTACACTCCTCTCCCTTTTAATGATTCAAGGCCCAGACACACCCGCTACAGCATGTCTTGCTACCGCATGACCCTACCAGAAACCATTAAACAGCTCAGACCGACTCCCGCATTCACAGTACCTTTTACCTCGTCGCCATTAATGTGAAAATACTGAGCTCAGGCCCGGGATTGAACCTACCACCTCCAGAGTGGTAGTCAGACACTTTAACCACGTTGCTAAAGAGCTAGCACAAAAGCAAGGCTGTTGGAAGTGACCTTACTTTTTATACTACATTGTTTTAAATCGAACCGTTAAAGTAGATGCAAGTTTATTAACTTATAAGCAAGAGAATAACGGTAAGAGTAAGCACAGAAATTTGACGGTTCGCTCAAGTTGAAAAGCTAACTAGGGAAAGAGTTGACATAAAAATGTCCATGTCCGAAAATGAAATATCCGGATACTGACCATTTCCATTACCGATGCCGCTAGTCTTCGAGTTTAGCTGTTTTACCAACTCTTGTACTTTTGCCCACGAGCCTTCAACCCTACATTTATCTATTTCAATTTGTAATCTTGATTGTTTATTTCTTGTTGCCATTTTCAATGTCAATAAAGATGACACTTATAGTTTGTAAAGTAAAGTTAAGTAAGGGTTACAGTATACTATACTAAACAATTGAGAGGTGCAATTTGAGACGTCTTGATCTTGATCTTGATATGTTACGGTGAAACATTGAAAAACATTTACTCACCGCGCGTGCGTCAAGTAGCTGTGAAACATACTAAGTTTTCGAGCCCCCTTCTAATTTGGTTTATAAACACAGAAACAGGATCATTAGTAGCTGTTTGATATTTGCGAATCAAGTCCGGAGGAAGAGAGTTCCAGTCACATATTGTGTTTGGGATGAAACTGAACTTCAGTACGTTTGTTCTTGTCGAAAATCTGTTAAAATGTTCATTATGCATGTTTTTGGTAAAACGAATAGGTCGATGGAGTTGATCCAATGGTAAATTTGCACGTGAATTTAGTCCTTTACATAGTAATATTAATCTATTTTGTTTTCTTCTTTCTTTCAAAGGTTGGAGTTCTAATTCTTTTAAAATTTTAGTCAAGGATCCTGGTTCATAGTCACGATAATTAGTAGCTAAAGAAACTTCAGCGTACAGTTTATATAGTATTGACATAAAGTCGCGCCAGTCAAAAATCATAAAAAGCGACATTTAAAGTTATGGTAGCCAGAACTAGATAATTAGAAGTGATGAATCTAGCTGAACGCTTTTGAACGCTTTAAGTTTTTCTTGTAAATAAATTTGCTGCGGATCCTAGGCCGCGCTGGCATATTCTAGCACTGGGCGGATTAAGCCTTTATATGCCTGAAGTTTTACGTCTTGAGGACACATGGATAAATTTCTTTTGAGAAGACCTAACGTTCTGTACGATTTGTTGCAGGCTTCATTTATATGTTTGCTCCAATTCAGTTCACGTGGGATATTCACTCCAAGATATTTAATATAAGATAAGAAGTCTAGACGAGTATTATTCAATGTGTAGTCAAAATTTATTTTCTTCTTTTTACGTGAAAAAGTCATCATGTTGCATTTACTGGGTTGGAATCTCATACCCCAAGAAGTGGCCCAATTACCAAGTTTATTTTTGTCCGATTGTAGATCTAAGCAGTCTTCAAAATTATTAATTTCCCTATAGCAAACACAAGCGTCGGCAAAAAGTATAATATTCGAAGTTATGTCCACAGAGATGTCATTAATATGCACCAAAAATAAGATAGGGCCTAACACAGTTTCATGCGGTAAGCCGGATTTAACAAAATTTGAGGATTCTGATCTGGCGCCATTAACTACAACGCATTGCTTACGGTTTACTAAAAATGAGTCTATCCACTGTAGAATGTTTACGGGAACTCCATATTTGTGTAATTTAGTTTTTAATAATTCATGAGGCACGGTGTCGAACGCCTTTTCGAAGTCTAGTATAAAAATGTCCTCTTGTTTGGATTTTTCTATAGATGTTGCCCAGTCATTAATGACGGTTACAAGTTGGGTTTCACAACTGTGATTCTTACGAAAAGCATGTCGATTTTTGTTCAGAATAGAGTTGCATTAAGTTGGAACAGATGATGTGCTCTTGAAGTTTGCAACATATGCAAGTCAACGACACAGGTATATAATTACTAGGTTTTGATATGTCATATTTCTTGTATAACGGACAAATATTTGCTGATTTCCAATCCTCCTGAATAGTACCAATGTTTACTGATTGTTGAAAGAGATGCGCTAAGACGCTTGATATACTAGTTGCAAGTTCTTTTAATACTTTTGGATGTATACTATCGGGACCCATGGCCTTGGTTGTATTTAAGCATTGAAGCAATTTTTCTACTCCTTTTTCAGTAATATTTATTAACTCCATTTTGTTCATATAAAGGTGTTTCATAAGGAACTGATGTATATTCGGTGTGCGTAAAGACACTGGTGAATTGTTCATTGAAAACTTTAGCTTTAATAATATCTGATTCTACAGTAGAGCAACATTTTGTTTTTAACGGGGGTATACCCTGTTTGTCGGATTTTTGACGGTTTATGTATTTCCAAAAAGGTTTACAGTCTTTTTTAATTTCACCAATTAAATTATTCACATAATTGTCATGAGCATCTTGAACTTCAGTTTTAACTTGTTTTGTTTTTAAACAATTTCTACTTATTCTTCAGTCTGATGTTTCCAGTTTTTTTTTTAATTTGCATGAGTTTTATTTCTACGTTTTACCAATGTTTTTATTTCTCGGGTAAGGTAAAGATTGTACACTTTTAGATATTTTTCTTTGAACATGAGTGTTCTGGAGTTTTCATAACCATTGACATATATGTCCTTAGCAAAGTCCGAAGTTTCCTTTCTCATTGCGTCATAATCTCCTTTAGAATATTGGAAATAAGGACGTTTTGGTCGTTTCTTGTACGGGATGTTACACTTCAACGTACCAGCGATAATATCATGATCACTAAACTTGTCTGGCGAGTAGATATTTTCAAATTGACCGGGTAGTGTTGTAATTAACAAATCCAGAATGTTTTCGTCCCTTGTGGGAATATTTACGAGTTGTTCAGCACTATGTTCGTCTAGGATATCAATAAGGGATTGGCCTTCACAGTCCGATAAGCATGATGACGTAAATTTATTAAGTTTATTTTGCCAGTTTATTTTTCTGAAGTTAAAATCACCCAATACATGTATACATGGTGTGACATTTTCTTTCACATAAGATTTAATTTTACATAACTGATCTTTAAATAAGACAAGATGATCTACTGGGGCATCCGGCTGCCTATACCAACTGCCGAAGAAGTGATCTTTCCCTTTTAAAGTTAATTTGGCCCATACTGATTCTGATTCATTTTCTACCGAGTTTAACAGAGAAAAAAAGTAAATTAGATTTGATGAGTAACATCGTACCACCACCGTTTAAATTTCTGTCATTTCTATATATGTCATATTCTTAACTGTCTGGTATAATTTCATTTGATTTAATACTATTATCCAACTTGGTTTCCTGTATTGCGACCACATCCGGATTTTCCGTTGCTAAGAAGGTTTGTAGTTCCATTTTTTTACCCCTAACACTGTTGATATTTATTGACATAATAACGAGTTTACTCCTATATTTTGAACGTTTTGCTTTTAATACTTTTATAAGTATCAGATAGAACTGTAGTGATTTAAGGTCACTTCCAACAACCTTGCTGTTGAGCTAGCTTTTCAGAGACGCGGTTAGAGTGTCTGACTACCACTCTGGAGGTCGTGGGTTCGATCCCCCATTGAAGCTCCGTATTTTTACAATAATGGCGACGAGGCAAACACGAACTGTGATTCAGAACGTGGGTGTGAGCTTTCTAATGTCTTCAAGGAGCCGCTTGTGAAGCGGTCGATACTATAATATAGCAAAAAGTGTCATATGACATGCTGTAGCAGGCATGTCTGGCCTTGAAACATTTCTAATGGCTTCAAGGAGCCGCTTGTGAAGCGGTCGACACTATAATATAGCAAAAAGTGTCATATGACATGCTGTAGCGGGCATGTCTGGCCTTGTAACATTAAGAGGGGGAGGAGTGTAGTGATTTAAGGTCACTTCCAACAGCCTTGCTGTTGAGCTAGCTTTTCAGCGACGCGGTTAGAGTGTCTGACTACCACTCTGGAGGTTGTGGGTTCGATCCCCCATTGAAGCTCTGTATTTTTACAATAGAACTTCAAATTGGTTTCTGGTTTCATAATCTGACAATACACTGGAAAAAGATGATGAAATGTTATCTGAGTCACACTTTGGGCACGACCAAGAGCACTTTGTGGCTTGCACGATCATATATTCCTCGGGCGATACTTCTGCGCACGAGGTATGTATCCAAAGCTTGCACGAGTCACATTCAATAGCTCGATCTGTTTTTGTGACGACTTGGTTTGTTTTGAGTCGTTTTGAGTCGTGGGTATAGACCACGCGTGAAATCCCGTGAAAGAACGTTCGCACATGCTGCAGTTGTTGCGTAAAAAAGTTTTGACAAAGCCACCATCGTTTTGCTGATAAAAAATGCGACTTAATACAGGTAAAATAGGTATTTACAAATAGATTTACCCTCACGCTCACACGTGTCTCAAGTGTATTTTCCGTACCCGGGGTGCATTTAAGTATACTTAAGAATACATGGGGTACATTTAAGTAGTACCCAGGGTACATTTAAGTAATATCCTGTCAATAATACCCGCAAGGAGAGTTAGACAGTATAGATAGATATATATATAGGTAGGTAGGTAGGTAGGTAGTATCCGAGCCGAAAATAACCAATCGAGCCACACTACCCACCATGGAGTAAATGCCAAAAGTGGTTTGATGTATTCCGCCAGATTCTGACAACGACAGCTTCACTATTTGGCCTGCAGGTTACAAAGACTTAACATTCTGCCACGTATTCAATGAAAAAACACTTGATATTACCAACAGCAACATATAAGATATTACCAACAGCAAAACTTCGAAGGTGAATGGGAGAAATTAGAAATTGCAAGGTCACAATGGTGTAGTGGATGGTGTCCGCCTAGCAATCGACAAGTCACGGTTTGATTCCCACTGTGCAGGGCGTTCTTTAGATTTCCCCCATAGACACCAAGTACTGGTTCCAGTACCAGGAAACGGAATCAAGAACGTTTCAAATAAGCCTTAGGCTTTCTATGCAATCTAGCTCAAATAAATAGGTTAATACTGATGGAAGAAATTGCTTCCTGAGCAAATTAAAACTGTAGAAAAAAGAGTTAATGCTGTTACAGCAAGTGCTGAAGGACTTCGGCACGTGTATCATACATTTGATGAAGAGACACTTCTTTAACACCTGTATGCTCATTTGTTGGGCAGAGTGTCGTGTGTAATTGTACCGGTCAACATGATCTGTGTGCAGAACAGACACAACAGGCGTATTGAGATTACTTTCACCGATTAGATGTTTTGTAAATTGTGTTGGTGTATATGTGTTTGCAATAAAATGTTGAAATGCATTGCATGTATTAGTTGTTTGTTTGATAGACTTGTATAAGGTAATGCTTAAGTGTGTCTGCTTATTGAATTGCGATGGAACAAAGTACTTGGTCAGACAGTTTCTGACTAAACGCTCACTTGTCACAAGGGCGATGAAAAAAACAGACGTTAAGTTTCCGAAATAAGTAGTTCTGACATACTCGCAGCATTTAATATGTTTAAATGTGTAATCAAGCAAACGCAACTGAATGCCTGTCCTGGTACAAGTTTTCTAACCATTTTAGTATCAATTTAGTGACATATCATCACAAGAATATAATACGATAAACCAGACAATTATACTCATCACATAGTCTATTGAAAAGCTGGATTGTTCATACAGGGTATATACATTTCTGTAAAATGTTAGGTTTATACAGTATTGCAGGAACCACACACACAATATTACACTTCAAGTAGCATCAAGAAGAGTTTGTGAAACATGGATGTCCCTCAACCTGCTGCCAAGTATCAGTACGTACTACATGTATTATATTGCATGCCCCTTTGATTTGTTAACCTCAAAGTTCATAGTTGCCTTCTTTTTCTCCAGAATAAACAACATCAACATTTTTTTGCTTGTGTGTCAAAGCAATATGTACATATTGTTTGGAAACGTATTTTATGTTACATGCCCCTCTTTAACTTGACCTTTCAACCTCAAAATCGATAGACCTCTTTCATCTGAAGTAGAATCAGACCCATTAGTATGAGCATTGGTCAGAAAGTAATGAGGAAATTGTGCAGAATAAATTATCATGTCACCAGCCCATGTGATCTTTCCTTAAAGGGACTGTCCAACAGATTAAAGCGTCGTTCGACGCGAATCAATATTTTGGGAAACTACGAGGATTGCTTATATAGCTAAAAAATAACTCCGCATTAGACGTGAGCATGGATGGTCGAGTGGTAATGTCGGGAGATATTTTACTCCAAGCTTCCATGACTCTAGGGGTCAGTGGTTCGAGCCCTGTGGAGGTTAACGTTTTTTCTTCTTTTTAAAAATTGTATTCTTATTTTTTACTGGAGATTTTTAGTGCAAATGTTTAAATTTATCATTATAAAACATTTAAAGCAGTTAATGACAAGCTTTAATACATGCCAAAATCTGTTGGACAACCCCTTTAAAAGCTAAAAATAGTTTTGTTTTATTTCATCCTATCGAATTATCATAGCATACTACTTGATCATATCTCAAAGCCTTCTTCAGATATCCTGTTCAACAACTTACAAGTCCCAGTGACCTTGACATTTGTGACCTGTTCAACTTAAAATCGATAGGCTTCTTTCTTTTATCCAAAGTAACCATAATACCAATTCACATTATCATAGGTGAAGGCTTTTTTTGAAAATAACATGCAGATATAAAATAAGCTAAATTTTGTATTACAAAACCCCATGACCTTAAACTGTTGACCTTAAAATTGCTAGATATCTTTCTTTCATCCTATGTAATCATGAGCATAAAACATGTCTTGGCCCCTAAGTCTTAAGTCACAGGTACCATTCTAGTTCAAACTCAAATGTAAGCTACCCGTATTCAACTTAATCACTCTGCTGAGATCATAACGTTGACCAGCATGAATTATTTTAAAAACATTAATAACACAGAAGTGATAAGCAGGAATTAGAAACAATGTCCCATTCAAGAACAAGGCCACTAGATCAAGGTTATGATAACAATTCAAGATACAGGGTCAACAAAAAGATATCAACCCTTAACACTTTGACAGCAACATAACCTTTCACAGCATAGTTGAATTTAAAAAACTTGGCAAGAACTGCTCAATATAATGTCAAACACAGGAAGATGGTCCCTGGATCAGTCACAGTTCAAGGATAAAGGTCAACACTTTGTGTCACTTGCAAATACCAGGAGACTGTTTCAATAAATTCTTGTGACTTAGCAAAAAATGTCAAAATGCAAGAATCTCAAGTGGCATACTGATGATTTTTGTGGAACAGTCCACAGGTCCCTGGGTTCAATAACAATTAAGGTCCATGTGTTCAAGATCAAGGTCTCAGTTCAAGGTCAATATTTAAAACCATTCAAAAGCATTATCATATTAAAATACCTTGGGAGAAGTAACACACATGTTAAGATTGCGTGGCACACACACAAATCAGGTTCCCTTGTAGATGAAAAAATGTCATAATTCAATGTCAAAGGTCACACAATTAGAAATTAATTGAGACTTTGGCAAAGCTTTGCATAAAAATGACCTTTGTGGCAATGCAACTCTTGTTGTCAAGCTGCATATATGATGTATCAATAGATAGTGTTTACAATTCTTTAAGTTTGTTTAATGAAAAAAGATCTATGTTTTGCAGACATCAGACTACCTTTTCACAAACATAAAGTGGACATGGGAAACAGAGCATGGACTTACCTGCCTACAATTTCAGTACTAAAATAATTTAGAATTTGTTCATCTGTCATTTTGTTATCAGTTAAGAATGAAAAACAGCTAATACTGGTAAAGGAAAAATATTTCTAAAGTTTTACTTCAACAGTAAACATGCGTTTATTTTTACTTAGTATGTATAGACACTATCGTTAAGTGAAAATATGATTGATAGAAAAAGCAACTAAAAAGCACTGCTTTTCCAGAAACACTCTAATGATCCCTGTTTATTTGTGTCACATGAACTGTTGTAACTTTGAAATCTTTATATCTTCATCTTTTATTTATGTTTGATCAGATTCACATAACTATAGTGTACTGCATTTATTAGAAGTAACAATGGCATCTGAAGAATACATAACAGTATTAAACATCAATTGTAGTGTTCCTTTAATAGTCTAATAAAACAAAAAATTTATAACAAAGATAATTAGTAAATTAGATGTAAAATACCATTGTGAAGGCTTCAAAAACAAGTTGTAACATTTTTAAATATAAGGACGAATTTTTCTTTGTAAAGTTTGGGTGTGCACTGTCAAAATAAAGCTCATTGTATAAATAAGCTTTACTGAGTATGTCAACACGGCACGGTTTAAGATGTCCCTTGAACACTTTTGCTTTTTGTATTGTTCGTCATTTTCTTTTGTAAATCAAATAAAGACAGAAGAAAGAAAATAATGAGATAAATAGAAATAATAAATATTACATGTAACATGTTAGTGTTAAATGAAGATAATTTAATTTGCTCTGAAACCAAATGTGAAACACTTGCCATGACTTGTTGTTCAGTTTTTTTTAGCCTTGCTAAATAAACTAATCTGCTTTAAACACTAATCCCATTCTCTTAATATTCAATTCTGAGTATGAGCCTTGTTCTGGGAAAATGGGGCTTAATGCATGTGGGCAGTCATGACCCATATTAGCCTGTTCAGTTCACACATGTAATGCATGTGGGCAGTCATGACCCATATTAGCCTGTTCAGTTCACACATGTAATGCATGTGGGCAGTCATGACCCATATTAGCCTGTTCAGTTCACACATGTAATGCATGTGGGCAGTCATGACCCATATTAGCCTGTTCAGTTTAATGCATGTGGGCAGTCATGACCCATATTAGCCTGTTCAGTTCACACATGTAATGCATGTGGGCAGTCATGACCCATATTAGCCTGTTCAGTTCACACATGTAATGCATGTGGGCAGTCATGACCCATATTAGCCTGTTCAGTTTAATGCATGTGGGCAGTCATGACCCATATTAGCCTGTTCAGTTCACACATGTAAAGAAGGGACAACATTTTCTGCATTAATTAGATTCTAATTTAGAAGATTCCTTTAAACCAAAAATTCCATAAAAGGGGAAAGAATCGTACTTCACAAGCAAATCCCGGACGACACTTTACACACACACATTTAGCCATGTTTCCAGCAGAACAGGATTCACTCCTATTTTAAACACTAATCTAGAAATCTCTATATATTTAACTCTAAACATTTAATCAAGATTATACAGCCACTGTTCACAACTGTGCATTGCTGATCTGTGCACAACTGTGCGTTGCTGTATTGTTCACAACTGTTCATTGCTGTTCTGTTAAAAACTGTGATTTTTTTGTTCTGTTAGCAACTGTGCATTGCTGTTCTGTTCACAACTGTACATTGCTTTTCTCTTCACAACTGTGAATTGCTGTTGTTTTCTCGCCAATACTATCACACTGAGTAAATATAAAGTCTACAAGTACCATGATAATTTGTTGGCTACATCATCACACAGACACAATACTATTGGTTGAATATTTGCCTTCAGGAAGTCAATGATCTGAGTAATGAGATCTGCCCCTTCTACCCACTTGTTTCTGTCTGGACTGGAGTAAACACGCAAATTTTCACAAAACTGTAAGACAGTTTTCCAAAACCTGCAAATATAAGATAACAAATATACATATATCTAGTAAAAACTTAAAAATTTAATATAATTAATAGCCACCAGTAGAGGTCAGTGTTATTTAACAGCAGGAATTCTTGTCTTTTAGCACACCTGAGCACAAAACATGGCATACTATTGGAAGAAGGAACCTCTGCAGGTTGTTATAGTATGAGCCTTGTTCTCGGACAACTGGGCCTAAATTAATGCTTTTGTGAAAAGGGTCATCTCAGATAAGCCTGTGCAATCCACATAAGCTAATGAGGGACAAAACTTTCAGCTTTTATGGTGATTTTCATTTTGAAGGAAGTATTTTCTTAGCAAAAATCCAGTTAAGGCAGAAAGTGTCGTCCCTGATTAGCTTGTGAAGACTGCACATGCTTATCTTTGAGGACACTTTTCTCACATACATTTAGTCCAGTTTTCCCTGAACAAGGCTCACATGGTGCCACTTTCATCTCTGGACAGTACTCGGGCAATTAATTTGAGTCATAATGGCCTTGTTTTTTTTGCCATTTTAGTCTTATACAAGTAATTACATATAAGTAATATAATATTTAAGACATTTAACTTCATAAATTGTGCTATTAAGACAATCGTTTCCAACAGATCCACTGCATGTAATCAAATGAAGCAAAACAGTCATGATATTGTTTCTCAACAGTATACTACCATTTTCATAAAGCAGTTTAAAAGTATTGAATCTTTAAACAACAAAAGCTATACCATAGGCTTGTATAATAGCTAGATGAATTACCAGCCTCTGCATAAATCACAAGCACATATCTTTCTACATCTTTCTACAATAGGTCAAGTAATTTTGCATTTTCAACTAGCCCTTTCATCAATTTTCATGTAAACTTTGGTCCTTTCAACAGAAACCTGTATTCATGATTATTTTTACTCGATTTCAGGCAGTTTTACTTGTCTGAAGGATTTTTTATGACACTGCATTACATAAGTAAAATTATAGAGCCTCATTCTGGGAAAACTGGGCTTAATGCATGTGTGAAAAGTGTCGTCCCTGATTAGCCTGTACACTCCGCAAAGGCTAATCAAGGATGACACTTTCCACCTAAACTAGATTTTCACTAAGACAAGTCAACCTTTAAACAAAACATACCATAAAAGCAGAAAGTGTCTTCTCTGATAGAAAGTGCGGATTACATAGGCTGATCTGGGATGACTCTTTTAGCACATCCATTAAGCCCAACAAGGCTACATAACAACAATGGTACCTTAAGAAATGCTTCTTTTCTTTCACTGCAGGCTCTGTATGGAGACTGTCCAATGTGTCCAGCTGCCATAGGCAAAGGTATGAGCAGGTGGCGGCACACACACAGAATGTTGGGCACCTGAACAATAAAATACCATGTAAAATAAACTGGCAAAGCTGTTGATTGATATACAAAAACAGTTTTAACATATGCTTCACATTCTGGGAAACCTGTGCTTAATGCATATACCTGAAGTGTTGTTCTGGAGTAGCCAATGCAATCTGCACAGGCTTAACAGGGACAACACTTTCTGCTTTTGATGATTTTCTTTTGAAAGGTAGTCTCTTCTATACGAAAATCCAGTCTTAGCAGAAAGTGTCGTCCCTGAGTAGCATGTGTGAACTGCACAGGCTAATCTGGGATGACACTTCACACACATGCATTAAGCCAAGTTTCCCCAGATTGGGACTTGTATCTAGAAACAATTATTTATATATGATCTAATTATGACATTGAACTTTTCCCTCTAAGCATTTTCCAAGCTAGATAATAGGTATCTGTGAATAAAGTTTCGTTACAATTTATTCTCATGTTATTGAGTAGAAATTCCAGTTTGACACCAAGTCCTGTTGAACGCATATCGATGTCTAACTTTTATTCTATAATTAATAATCCATGCCTGCATATTACAAATCCAAGAAAGTCTCGATCAGTTCCCATGATGCTTTTAAGTATAATAGTCTATTAAAGTCACATCTTGAAGATAAACAAGAGATGTGTTTGTGAAACACTATGCCACCCCATAGGGGGGGGGGGGGGGCATAAACAGAAATATTCCTTGATATTTTGCTTCTAGAGAATGTGAAGAATCTCATCCTTAACCTACATAAAACATAAACTGTTCACCCCTATAAGGAATGTGCACCTCTATAAGGACTGTTCATCCCCAATATGGACTTTTCACCTAAAGGAAAGATTGTTAAAGTCATTTTGCTATTGCTTAGTTTATATAGACCATATGACACCTTGAGTTATGGTCAGTTTTACCTCTGTGGCATAATCAAGATTAAATACTACTTAAATTGAAACCTATGGACCCTTCAGTCCAACTGTTCCCATAAATCATGTAAAGTAGTTGTGGCTGTGAAACAGAAGCTTTGAAACAGAGGGTCCCCTGAAGATTATCCCTGTGAAGTTTCATGAAAACCTTCCCAAAATGTTTAAAAGGAAAAGTTGTTGGAAGAAAAGTTGTCATGGAACATACACAGGTACATAGATGTACTGATGTCAGCCTCAGGCAATAGGTGTTGACAACAGCTTCACAGGCTTAATGCATGTTCATAAATGTTGTCCAACATTAATCTGTGCAGTTGGCATAAGCTTATCAGGAACTACTTTTTCCATTTTACGGAATATTTTGTTTTAAAAAAGTCTCTTCTAAATAAAAATCCAATCTAATCAGAAAGTATCCTCCCTTAACAAGCCTGTGCGGACTCCATAGGCTAATCAGAGATGACACTTTCCACTTTCATAGAATTTCTTGCTCAGGCAAGCTAAAGAAAAACTTCTTGAATATAAATAAATTATAGCATCAAATACTAAACAGAAAATTGTTTAAGTTTGTAAAACACTAATCACCATATTAGGAATTTTCTGTAGTTTTCTCTCTGCCGAGACCGTAGTAGCTTAGCCTGCATCTGCTGCTGTCGGGAACAGACAAAAGCCTGCACGTTTTGAACGACCACTAAACACTCTTCCACCACATGGTCCAGATGGGATAACACTTCACTTTCCATGTTGGCGTGTTCCTAATAAGACAATTTTTTTTCAGTTTATACCTATTAATTTTAGCTCAATTTATTGAAAGCCGAAAGCTTATTGAAATGTGCTAAAGTCTGTTATCTGGGAAGAACCAGTACTAATAAGACAATACAAACTGTGGATGAACTGCTTAGAGTCACAAAAATACTTTTGTTATTACTACATTTGACAAACAGATTTGTCATACATCAACAGTGTTATGATTTAAGTTTCTAGAGTCTTAAGGATCAAATATGTTTCCACTAAAAATTTAATAAAGATAATACTTTCTTTATTATGTACTCATTTTACAACAAGAGAGCCAACATGTCACAGAACTTATCACGAAGGCCATAATTCAGAAGTGCTTCAGGCAATCCAACTGGTTATTGTCCTTGGTTGAGATTTTATGCCCTTTAACATTATCACCATTTTTATGATGATATGATTTAAACTGTTTAAGTGAATGCTCTACTAGTTGCTGCCCGCCACCAAAGAATTTCCAAAATAAGTCTTGTTTTTTAAAAAGAGCACAAACAAAAAAATCTTAGGAAAATCTCAATGTACAAATAATAATAATATTATCTTTTTTTTGTATGTCTATTAAAGTTCATATCAATAATGTTATTACTAATTTTTCAAGGTATTTTACCTTGCATTCTCTGAACAGTGTTTTGGTCTTCAAACAGAAGTCTGTTTCCAAAATGTGACAGCATTTGCCAAATGTGTTAAAATCAAAGCTGCAATGGTAACAAAATGATTTTAACTAGGTTTGCACAGAACACAATGTTCTTATGATTGCACATGGTAAACTTTGTAATGATTTAAAAGTCACACACAACTTTAACATACATCAATTATATTTTAATTAAATTTTTATTATCCAATTATTGCCAGCATGTAGAGGACACATTAACAATGATTGAAATATTTAACTCTTTCAGTGCGGGAAGCGAATTTTGAAGGCCTTTGCAAACAGTTTGGATCCAGATGAGACGCCACAGAACATGGTGTCTCATCTGGATCCAAACTGTTTGCTATTCTGATAGTATTCTTTGAAAAAAAAATCGAAGAAAATGCTAATTTTAGAAATTCAGCAGACGACATTTTAGCAGATGACAAATTTCCCAGCATGCAAAGGGTTAATACAAGAATGCATCTGGATTGTGTTTATCATTTTAAGAGGATGAATGGACATGAGCTGTGCTCTGGGAAAACAGGACTTAATGCAAGTGATTTTCTTATGCAGTCAACACAGGATAGTGGGTGACTAAACTTTCTGCTTTAACTGGACTTGTGCTAAGATTATCCAGTAAAAACTGTACAGGCTAATCTAGGACGACTATATCCAGTAAAAACTGTACAGGCTAATCTAGGACGACTATATCCAGTAAAAACTGTACAGGCTAATCTAGGACGACTATATCCAGTAAAAACTGTACAGGCTTATCTAGGACGACTATATCCAGTAAAAACTGTACAGGCTAATCTAGGACGACTATTTTCACACATGCAATGGGCACCATTTTCTCAGAGCGCGGCTTATTTAAAGCCTTTAGGAATAACTGGGAAGGAGTTAAAACTTTTGTTGCCCAGATCTGTTTATAAAGATATATTTGGTATACACACCAGTTTGCTAATTTGTGATCAGGCCAATGCCTCTCCACTAAAAGAACCAGGTCTTTGCAGCGCTGAATCAAACTACTGGCTTCCTCTGCAATGTTCAGGGCTCCATTTCTAAAGAACAAAACAACTTCCTTAAAAAAAATCTAAACATTAATTTATTATGTCAGTAATTAGAAATGTATCTGATTCCTACAACTAGGATTTGTATAAAAGTTACTTTTTTGTTCAGTAACAAACACATTTGTTAAATTGATAAACCCCGCAAAAGAAATATTGTTTATGGTTGGGTGCAAATTCCTAAATATATTCTTTTGCAACACAATTATCCTCATTGATGTCTATACACTCATAAGCTTCAGGTTGAAACCTTATATTGTATCTGATATATAGCCCTGAAAAGTTGCATCATATGAGAATAACAAAGGGCAATAACTCTTATTTAAGAGAGGGTAGGGTTATGGTTCTTAAGCATGGCACTTCTCACTGATATAAATACACCCATGAAGTTTCATGTCGAAATCGTGTATGGTACCTGAGATGCAGCCCTGAAAAGTTACATCATCCAAAAAAAGAAATGTGTACATATAGCACAGATGCCTCCTTATTCCATTTTTTTCTCAAAAATCCACATAAGCATTGAAAAACTCATCCTTGATCTGAAAGTAATGTAGGTAGACTCACACACCAAAAATCACATAAATATCTGGAAGCGTTTGGCAAAAAAATTATGGAATAAGATTTATTATTGAGAAAACTGTTCTGTCCAAGGCCTGTTACTTCATTTAAAATCAATGGACTGGAACAAAAATTAAACTTGATATGTAGGTCATGTAGGTAGACTCATATACCGAAAACAAAGTCAGTATCTGAAAGTGTTTATGAAAAAAATTCGAAAAACTATTATTGCAGAAAAAAAAAGGAAAGTCTAAGGCCCATAACATCAACAAAAATTAATCGATGGTACAAAATTCAAACTTGATCTGTAACTCCTCCATGTAGACTCATATAACCAAAATCAGGTAAATATCTCAAAGCATTAAGGAAAAACTCCGGAAACGGAATGCCCGACAGACAGACAGACAGACAGACAGACAGTCCAACTACTACATGCCACCCTACCGGGGCACAAAAATCAGCTAAATATCTAAAAGTGTTTCGTAAAAAAAAACAACTACTGAAAACAGTTATTATAGAAAAAATGTCTAAGCCCAAGGTTCATAACTTTGCAAAAAATCAATGAATTGGAATGAAACTTAGAATTAATCTGTATGTCTTGTAGATAGACTAGCACATCAAATATCAGCTAAATATCTTAGTGTTTCATTAAAAAAACTCCTGAAAACAGTTATTACAGCGAGGCCAATAACTTCGCCAAAAATTAATGGACTGGAACAAAACTCACACTTAATCTGTATATCATGTAGGTAAACTCACACACCAAATATCAGGTCAATATCTGAAAGCATTTAGGACATAAACAAAGAAAATGAAATTCCGGACCAGGGGCATATAACTCTTATTTAAGAAAGTGTAGGGTTATGGTTCTTGTGCACCCCAAGTATCGTAGTTTCAGAGATATAGCCCTGAAAAGTTTTTGACAGACGACCGGCCAGACAACACTAATTCTATATCCTTCCACCTTTGAGGATTAAGGATTCATGCTTCTTTTTTAAGCTTAAATTTCTATAAAAAGCAACTTCCTTTGTTAATTCCATGCATATTATATTTGAGAGTCATAAATTTACAAAATGACAAAGCGAATAATTTTTAAAGAAAGCTTTTTTTGTTTTACAGACAAACCTTTCTGTTAGGTCAGGATTAGTTGTGACGGCCCTTTCTGTATCCGACAAACTCTTGAAAACGTCACAAATCTGCCAAACATTACAACAAACTTCCATAACCATTTCAAAGCATTTGGCACGCTATTTAACCTGATCTTAATAAAAAATCTACATAAATTATTAATTATTTAATGGTTGATAAATTATAAATATGTAAGCTTAATGTCACTTACCTGGCATTCAATTATACTGATCCTATGAAACTGAACTTTATAAGACTGAACATCAGACCACAGTTGGCAGAGTTTGCCGTCCTGTAACGAACACAAAGTAAATAACGATAAACAACATACAGTATGCATGCTTCAATAAATAAGAGATGAAATCCTAGTGTTACAACTGTGGTAATGTATTTTTATTCTTCAAGTGGAAATTTAGTTGAAGTCATTTATTTATCTGTCAAAAATAAGTTTAAAAAAAAATGTAACAACTCAACATTTCAATTATTGTTATAATCTGACATAAATATTTGTCTTTACAAAAGTATTAATGTGCATCTTATTGCAGTATTCAGGTAGTTTCTAATAACTTAATAATTGGCATCAGGGTAAACAATGGCATCAGGGTAAACAATGGACCAAAAACATGTTAGTGCATGATGCTCTAATTGGAAAACAAAGTCATTCTAGAAACTTTCATTAACCAGATATTGAATGACTGAATACTTAACGTCGCTCAAAATATTATTTGTTCAAAGAGTCCCAGTGAGGTATGAGAAACATCAAAATCACTAACTGGTACTACACTCTTTGCAGATTGTTTATGAAACATGGCTGAGATAACAAAACAGATGGTGGCGATGTTATCGACAAGTTCCCCTGGAAACTCTTGCCATGATGCTTCGCCATGACTGAGATGGTCTCGCACCCGCGGCCCTTTGGCGTACGACACATGGTCTAGAATCATCTCCTGATTATCAAAACCAATCATGTATAAATACCAAGAGATGTTTCACAAAACAACTGACAATGCCAGAACAATGTTAAGATTGCATTGTAAATCTTATATTTTTGAAAAAAGCTATATAGTATAAAATCTGTATTGTAATGCATGCAGCAAATATTTGTTTTGTTTTTCCAGTCACATAACAAATCATATAAACCTAGCTCTGGGAAAATGCGCTAAAGCATGTTCATATAGTGTTGTCCCAGATAAGCCTGTGTAATCCACTCAGGCTAATCTGGGATGACAGTTTATGCCTAGACATGATTATTGCTAAGAAGAGAAATCATTGAAATGAAACATTCCATAAAAGCGTTAAGTGTTGTCCCTGATTAGTCTGTGCGGATTACTCAGGCTCATATGGGACGACACTTTATGCACATTCATTAAGCCCAGTTTCCCGCAGAAAGAGGCTTATATGATCTCTCAGTCTTGGAAAAGTGATGAACAACTTTATGTGGATGTTTGAGGCAAGTTATACTTTTAATGGACTATCAAATGATTTTGTTATTATTAAAAACAACGCTCTTATAAAACTAACTAGAAATGGCGTAGCCGCGGCCGACGCGTATCCCCATGCCGCATGTTTGACCCAGGGGTCAAGTCAAAATTCCAAACAGTGCACTGTCGCACATATGCTCATAGCTACCATGTGTTTAAGTTTCAAGGTTCTAGTGCTAATAGTGTAGGAGGAGATAGTAGCCAGGACGAACGGACGAAAAGGCAATTTTGGATGGGTGTGGCCTATGTGGGCTGGGCGCTGGGGTGGTTAATGTGGACATGGATGGTCGAGATAGACCGTGTTGTCATAAGAGATAAATTTGAAGTCAATTGGTGAATAAATGTAGAAGTTATGTTATGTTTTGGGTGGGCGTGGTCTAAGAGGGCAGGGCGCCCCAGGGTTGGTAATGGGGCCATTCATAGTTGAGATTGACCGTATTGTCATAAGAGATGTTCAATATAAATTTGAATAAAATCGGTGTAGAAATGAAGTTAATGTATAATAACGTAAAAAATGAGTGAAAAACTCTGACCCAGCCCCACCCCAAACCCCATAACTTTTGACCCAGGGGTCAGATCAAAATTCCAAATAGTGCACTGTTGCACATATGCTCACAGCTACTATGTGTGTAAGTTTGACGGTTCTAGTGTTAATAGTGTAGAAGAGATAGAGGCCAACACGGACGGCAAGCATGTTGCTAGTAAAATGATTGAAAATCTCTGACCCAGCCCCATTCCAACGCCCATTACTTTTGACCCAGGGGTCAGATCAAAATTCCAAATAGTGCACTGTTGCACATATGCCCATAGCTACCATGTGTGTAAGTTTCAAGGTTCTAGTGCTAATAGTGTAGGAGGAGATAGTGGCCAGGACAGACTGTGGAGATATCCACATAATCCCAATGCTTTTAAAAGCGTGGGGATAATAAACCAGTTTTCTATTTTCGCTGGTTTTCAAACAACATAATAAAGAACGAAATGAAAGAAGCTGAACATGAACTAACTTACTAAAAATTGGTGCCCTAACACTCTCTCTATCTTGTTGGCAGACTTGTTGGGTAAGTAAGGATTCAGAATCTACAGTAGAAGAAATGAGCCTCACTCTGGGAAAACAGGGCTTAAATCTTGTGCACAAAGTGTTGTCCCAGATCAGCCTGTGCAGTCAGCACACAGGCTAATCAGAGACGAAACTTTCCGCTTAGCCTTTTATGATATTTCTTTGTTGGAAGGAAGTCTCTTCAAAGTAAAAATCCAGTTAAGACAGAAAGTCTTGTCCCTGAATAGCTTGAGCGAAATGCAAAGGCTAATCTGGGACGTCACTTAACAAACAGTCATTAAGCCCCATTTTCCAAGAGCATGAATAAAATGCAGTACAAACTTGACATAGGCAAAGTCGATTCTTACATTTTGTGTGCTGTTTGTATTTGTAATTATTACTAAAAGGAACAATGCAGTGCAAATACAACAAAGCAGTAATGCTCATGCTCTACAAATAATACACCTGAAGGGAACAAAAAGTGTTGTAATGATCATTAATGAATTTTATACACCGAGATCTTATACAAACATACAGTCATTGTAAATTCTGAGCAGGGTGTAAACATTAAGTTTCCTAGTAGTCGAGCTATTTTGTTACAAATTCACTATCTTTAAAATGTGAATAAACATATTTTTATCATTTAGCAAAAAAAGTACAAAGTGCAGACACACTTAACAGAAAATTATACCTCATCCAGTGTTGTATATAGTGCAGTTGCCTGAAAAGAATTAAGGCTTTTCTAACACTTTTCAACATGAGTTTAAATGTTTCATTGTACCAAGAAAAGATAGTACTGTTCTCATCAATAAATAAAGTTCTTTAAAAAATAAATGATTCAGCAACAAAAATACAGCGGTACCAGACAAATAAAGTACAAGACAAATAAAGTACCAGACAAATAAAGTACCAGACAAATAAAGTACCAGACAAATAAAGTACAAGACAAATAAAGTACCAGACAAATAAAGTACCAGACAAATAAAGTACAAGACAAATAAAGTACCAGACAAATAAAGTACCAGACAAATAAAGTACAAGACAAATAAAGTACCAGACAAATAAAGTACCAGACAAATAAAGTACCAGACAAATAAAGTACCAGACAAATAAAGTACAAGACAAATAAAGTACCAGGGTATTCTCTGCGTATGCAAATGCTTTAAATGTCAATTTGATAACCAAAATATTACGAAAAAAATACACAATAATTTTTAATATTTGCAAATATTATTTTACAAACTCTTTGATAATATCTGATTACATGCAAAATAATGATATTGTGCTGTAGCATATTTCTTTTTTCCAGAAATAATCATTACGTCTTAACCTAATGATCATCTGCCATTGCAACTACTGGGTACATAAACCTTCAGTCTGCACAGGCTAATCAAGGATGGAAGAGTAGTCCCTTATAAGCCTGTGAAAACTGCAGAGGCTCATCTGGGACTACACTTTACGCACATGACTTAAGCCCAGTTTTCCCAGAACGTGGATAATACCTCTGCAGTAAGCAGCCGAGACTGACAGTCATTTACACTTGTGTAAACTGCCCTCAAACCTTGCTCCAGGTAATACAGCAACAATGCACAGCATTCACTATGCCTGGAACAATATGACAGTATTTATCAATCACAACCTTGCTCCAGGTAATACAGCAACAATGCACAGCATTCACTATGCCTGGAACAATATGACAGTATTTATCAATCACAACCTTGCTCCAGGTAATACAGCAACAATGCACAGCTTTCACTATGCCTGGAACAATATGACAGTATTTATCAATCACAACCTTGCTCCAGGTAATACAGCAACAATGCACAGCATTCACTATGCCTGGAACAATATCAGCAACAATGCACAGCTTTCACTATGCCTGGAACAATATGACAGTATTTATCAATCACAACCTTGCTCCAGGTAATTCAGCAACAATGCACAGCTTTCACTATGCCTGGAACAATATGACAATATTTATCAATCACAACCTTGCTCCAGGTAATACAGCAACAATGCACAGCTTTCACTATGCCTGGAACAATATGACAGTATTAATCAATCACAACATTGCTCCAGGTAATACAGCAACAATGCACAGCATTCACTATGCCTGGAACAATATGACAGTATTAATCAATCACAACCTTGCTCCAGGTAATACAGCAACAATGCACAGCTTTCACTATGCCTGGAACAATATGACAGTATTTATCAATCACAACCTTGCTTCAGGTAATACAGCAACAATGCACAGCATTCACTATGCCTGGAACAATATGACAGTATTTATCAATCACAACCTTGCTCCAGGTAATACAGCAACAATGCACAGCATTCACTATGCCTGGAACAATATGACAGTATTTATCAATCACAACCTTGCTCCAGGTAATACAGCAACAATGCACAGCTTTCACTATGCCTGGAACAATATGACAGTATTTATCAATCACAACCTTGCTCCAGGTAATACAGCAACAATGCACAGCATTCACTATGCCTGGAACAATATCAGCAACAATGCACAGCTTTCACTATGCCTGGAAATATATGACAGTATTTATCAATCACAACCTTGCTCCAGGTAATACAGCAACAATGCACAGCTTTCACTATGCCTGGAACAATATGACAATATTTATCAATCACAACCTTGCTCCAGGTAATACAGCAACAATGCACAGCTTTCACTATGCCTGGAACAATATGACAGTATTAATTAGGGATGTCAACGAATATCCGAATATTCGGTCCCGGACCGAATATTCGGATACTATTTTCCGAATCGAATATTCGGAAGAAAAAAATCAAATAACATCGAGTAATTTCAAAGACTTTATATTCGTGAAATTTGCTTCAAACATTGTAAAAAAGTTGTTCCTCGTGTCATAATGTTTAGTCCGGATAATTCGTCGCTATGGTGATGACAGTATACCGGTCATAAATCCCGCTAATTGCCTAACAAAGACAGTCACTTGTGTCAAAATTATGATAGGTTCAAATCGCATCGGCAATCAAAACACCGACCTGCACTTGATCCAATGACTCGAATTACATTTAAAATTATCAAAGATTAAATGAGTAAAGGAAAAGCCGACTTGGTGTAAAAAAACAAATTAGACCGTATGGCAATTTAAACACCGACCCGTCTTGATCTAATAACTCGAATTACATTTAACATGATCAACGATTAAATAAGTAACGGAAGTGCCGACTTGGTGTGAAAAACAAAAAAGATCGTATGGTTATAATCACGTTGTCCAATCAAAAAAGCTTTTAGAAAATAATTTACTCAACCTCTAATGAGTATTTGCGTATCGTATGGTCCAAACTTTAATTAATTACTCAATATTCAATCAGGTATTATATTTAAAGAAATGATTTTGGTATTTCGCCCTCATTTAATTGAAAATATTATCATTGCTACACGCATAAAGTAAATCTCTGTCCAATCAAAATGCCACCTACACCTTCCGCTGCTTGGAAGTATTTCACGAGATCATCCGAATAGAAGTCGGCAACGTGTAACTTGTGTGGAGTTAATCTACGTACATCCAGGCCGGTACGACGTCCAATCTTCTCAATCATATTTGTAACAAACATCCATCTTCTGCATCTTCGAATGATGCTGGGGACTCTAAGAAACAGTCGTCAATGTCATCGTTTTTGAGTACTCCTAAGAAAGTGTGTTTCCGAAAGTGAACGGCTTACATGTGCTATTGCGGAGAAATAGACTCTCCAGTGATCTGGTCGACGCAATCGTGTTTTTAAATAAGAACAATGTTCATGTGCCCAGTGACGCCGATCCGAGTGACATTTAAATGTGGCAACGATGTTTTATTTGCATGTGTTCGCTATGTAAATAATACGTTTAAGTTAAGTTTAAATTATTTATAGATCTAACTGTTTTGTCATGTAATTATTTTGTCGTCATGTAAATATTATGTTTCTCGTTCTATTGTTGATGTACAATATTAAAGCACGTGTTCGCTATGTAAATACTACGTTTAAGTTCAGCTTAAATTATTTATAGATCTAACTGTTTTGTTATGTAATTGTTTTGTCGTCATGTAAATATTATGTTTCTCGTTCTATTGTTGATGTACAATATTAAAAGTTTAAAAACAGTTTTCGTCATTCAATTTTAACAATTTGCGACGGCAATGCTGTGTCAATATTTAGTCACTTCCGGGGAACTTCCGGTAAAAACGAAAGTAGAATTCATGGAGTAATGGTACGGTAAACAAAGTTGATTTTTTTCTAACAGATGTTGACCGAATATCCGAATATTCGTTCGGAAGGATGACCGAATATCCGAATACCAATATCGGTATTCGTTGCCATCCCTAGTATTAATCAATCACAACATTGCTCCAGGTAATACAGCAACAATGCACAGCATTCACTATGCCTGGAACAATATGACAGTATTTATCAATCACAACCTTGCTCCAGGTAATACAGCAACAATGCACAGCTTTCACTATGCCTGGAACAATATGACAGTATTTATCAATCACAACCTTGCTTCAGGTAATACAGCAACAATGCACAGCATTCACTATGCCTGGAACAATATGACAGTATTTATCAATCACAACCTTGCTCCAGGTTATACAGCAACAATGCACAGCTTTCACTATGCCTGGAACAATATGGCAGTATTTATCAATCACAACCTTGCTCCAGGTAATACAGCAACAATGCACAGCTTTCACTATGCCTGGAACAATATGACAGTTTTTATCAATCACAACCTTGCTCCAGGTAATACAGCAACAATGCACAGCTTTCACTATGCCTGGAACAATATGACAGTATTTATCAATCACAACCTTGCTCCAGGTAATACAGCAACAATGCACAGCATTCACTATGCCTGGAACATTATGACAGTATTTATCAATCACAACCTTGCTCCAGGTAATACAGCAACAATGCACAGCATTCACTATGCCTGCAACAATATGACAGCATTCATCTGTCACAAAACATGAAAATGACAATAAAATCAAGACTCACTTTTGGCAGTTAGTCATTTAATTTATTTAAAAAGTTGATTGTTGAATATATAAAAAGAGTCAAAATATTCATTTTAAAACAGTTTCTCAGAAAAGTGCCATTTTAATAATGATACACTGTTAATAGAAGAATCAGTGTCATCAGTTTCAAAATAGACCCCTTCTGGGAAAAGTGGTATTAATGCATGTGTGTAAAGAGTCATCCCAGGTTAGCCTGTACAGCCCACACAGGGACAACGGTTGCACCCTGAATTTACGTTATGAAAATACCTCCTTTAAAAAAAAAAAAATGAAAGCAAACAGTGACGTCTGTAAGCCTGTTTGTCCCAGAACGAGAATCCAATCTTTTAAGTGCCACTATTCCACCGACTTTGATTCTCTCTGTTTTTCATCAGTGTCAGAGACAATCGCTAAAATTTGAAACAGATACAGAATAAACAATATGTGTGTGTGAAACACTATGTCCCCCCATATATTTGACCTTTGACATTGAAGGATGACCTTGACCTTTCACCACTCAAAATGTTCAGCTCCATGAGATACACATGCATGCCAAATATCAAGTTGCTATCTTCAATATTGCAAAAGTTATTGCAAATGTTAAAGTTTGACGCAAACAACTAAACCAACAAACAAACAAACAAACAAACAGATAAGGCAAAAACATATAGACTGGGGGACATAAAAAGAAAAATACAGTGATTTTGAAAACAAAATTGTGCATTACCTTTGTTTCCCAAACAGTTTTTGTACTTTATTCCAAAACAGATGTGTGTCCCAAGATACAAGTCTTGTATCCCATATTTGACAGATTTCATCTCCATCTTGTAGAACCTTCAGTTCTTCACAAATAAAAATGAACACCAATCCACAGATATTGTATAGCGGATTAAATCAGAGTGCTCATGTTTAACATTGGAAAAATGGCTTAATGCATGTGCGTTAAGTGTCATCCCATATTAGGCTGTGCAGTCCAAGCAGGCTAGTCAGGGACAATACATTCTGTTTTCATGACATTTGTCATTTAAAGAAGTCTCTTTCAAACCAAAATCCAGTCTTAGTGAAAAGTGTTTCCCTGATAAGCCAGTGCGGACTCCACAGTCTGATCAGGGACAACACTTTAAGCACATGCGTTAAGCCACATTTTCCAGAACGATACTCAAAGGATTTACATATATAACATGCTCAGCAAACTGAAGGTAAATATCTCAACAAAACATAATTGTCCAATTGAACTTCTTAACTGTTTACTTTATTAATGTTTTCTCTCTGCAAAGCAACAGTAATAATCAGTTATAATCAGGGATCATATTTTCCCGCAACATCAATCGGTCCGGATATAAATGGGGAAAAGTATCCGAAAATGTGTATCCGAAATCATGACAAATTACGTTAAAATATATACCATTGATTTTGCCATTCATTAAGGTGGTATAATACATGTACAAGTAAAATTCCCTTAAGCATTTTTTTTTATAAACGAAACGAGTTTTCTCAACTGGTTTTATCATTTGGTATTTCATTGTTGTTTCGTGTGCTGTTTTATCAGACTTTTTTCATCGTTGTCATTATTATTAACCTGTGTAAGTATATACCGATGTTTTAAATTGTTGTCGACTCGATAATATCTTACAAACATGAACTGAACCAAACAAATGTCTGTGCGTAGGTTGGCTACTGACAACAACAAACCAAATAATTAAGAAATAATTTGTTGTCAAATAACCCACGTCCGATAGTTTAGATGCGTAGGGATATAATCACGAGAGCGACGCATTTGAAACCACGCATCTAATTTTCCGGTCGTGAGTTATTCAACAACAAAGTATAATGTACACGAATTATTTCTATTCTAACACGGTTTTACTAAAGATTTATTCAATGTATATTATTTTTCTTGTGTACTATTTTATGTGAAGTTCCGACCATAAAAATAACTTTCGGCTGTTCTGTCGATCAGATCCGCGACTTTCATTCATAATTATACCGGATAATTACGCTGGAGGAAAATGTATCGGCATGTTTCGTTTAGTTACAGCGCGTGCATTCAGACGCGTCTTTTCGGATGCGTCTTTAATCCGCTGTTCACAAGTTTTTGATTCTTGGTCTGACGTGCAATAAACCGGCCCTGACCGGTTTAGAGACTGCAGCGAATGGTTTATCACATCTAATCGAGATAAGAATGTCATTAGGGTGTGTTAGCATGTACACTGTGTAATCGATTTCATGACATGGGATTATTAATAGCAAACAGAATCGGACCGACTGTTTGGGATTTTCAATCGGTCTTTCATGACCCCAATCGGTCTAGGACCGACAAAACCGAAAAAAAATATGATCCCTGGTTATAATCTCTATTACTTTATAAAGGGTGAGCTAACCATGTTTATAAACAATTCATATCAATGCACCAATATTATACCAGAAAACAGGAGAAAATGGCAAATAGCATGTGCACCAAGGTATGTTAGTTCAAGCTTCTATCTGTCAGTACTGAATTTTGTTATACGGAGAATCCTATAGAAATTATAAGTTGCACAAGGAGCATAACTGCAATTTTTTCCATCAGATAATAAAAATACACAACCAAAACTTCATATCACAAGTAACAAAATATGCAACTTTGAATGTTGTTTCTTGTGTGAGAATTTTTTTTTACCAGTTTGTGTCTACAGAAATATGGGTAAACGAGTATAAACCTCTACTTTGTTAAGGGGTCAATAAACCCTTAGCTGATCTGATATACATTTATGATGAGCTGCTATACATCTAAGCTGACCTGAAATACATCTATGCTGACCTGACATACATCTAAGCTGACCTAATATACATCTAAGCTGACCCTGATATACATCTAAGCTAATGTGATTGACATATAAGCTGACCTGACATACATCTAAGCTGACCTGATATACATCTCGGCTGACCTAATATACATCTAAGCTGACCTAATATACATCTAAGCTGACCCTGATATACATCTAAGCTAATGTGATTGACATATAAGCTGACCTGACATACATCTAAGCTGACCTGAAATACATCTCGGCTGACCTAATATACATCTAAGCTGACCTAATATACATCTAAGCTGACCTGATATACATCCAAGCAAAATGTGATTGGCATATAAGCAGACCTTATATACATCTAAGCTGACCTAATGTACATCAAAGCTGACCTGATAAACATCTAAGCTAATCTGATATACATCTAAGCTAACCTGATATACATATAAGCTGACCTGATATACATCTCAGATGACCTGATATACATCTAAGCTGACCTGATATACATCTAAGCTGACCTAATGTACATCAAAGCTGACCTGATATACATCTAAGCTGACCTGCTATACATCCAAGCAAAATGTGATTGACATATAAGCTGACCTGACATACATCTAAGCTGACTTAATATACATCTAAGCTGACCTGATATACATCTTAGCTAACCTGATATACATCTAAGCTGACCTGATATACATCTAAGCTAACCTGATATACATATAAGCTGACCTGATATACATCTCAGATGACCTGACATACATCTAAGTTTACTTGATATTCATCTAAGCTGATATGATATTCATCTAAGCTGACCTGATATACATCAAAGGTAACCTGACATACATCTAAGCTGACCTGATATACACCTAAGCTGACTTGATATACATCTAAGCTGACTTGATATACATCTAAGTTGACTTGATATATATCTAAGCTGACCTGATATACATCTTAGCTGACCTTATATACATCAGATAATAAAATTACACAACCAAAACTTCATATTACAAGGAACAAAATATGCAACTTTGAATAATGTTAGTCATTGTGCGAGTATTTTTTAGACCAGTTTGTGTCTACAGACATATGGGTAAACGAGTCTTAAACTCTACTTTGTTAAGGGGACAATAAACCCTTAGCTGACCTGATATACATTTACGCTGACCTGCTATACATCTAAGCTGACCTGATATACATCTTGGCTGACCTAATATACAGTTAGGCTGACCTGATGTAAATCCAAGCTGATCTGATATACATCTTAGCTGACCTGATATACATATAAGCTGACCTGATATACATCTCAGATGACCTGACATACATCTAAGTTTACTTGATATTCATCTAAGCTGATATGATATTCATCTAAGCTGACCTGATATACATCAAAGGTAACCTGACATACATCTAAGCTGACCTGATATACATCTAAGCTGACTTAAAATACATCTAAGCTGACTTGATATACATCTAAGTTGACTTGATATATATCTAAGCTGACCTGATATACATCTAAGCTGACCTTATAAACATCAGATAATAAAATTACACAACCAAAACTTCATATTACAAGGAACAAAATATGCAACTTTGAATAATGTTAGTCATTGTGCGAGTATTTTTTAGACCAGTTTGTGTCTACAGACATATGGGTAAACGAGTCTTAAACTCTACTTTGTTAAGGGGACAATAAACCCTTAGCTGACCTGATATACATTTACGCTGACCTGCTATACATCTAAGCTGACCTGATATACATCTTGGCTGACCTAATATACAGTTAGGCTGACCTGATGTAAATCCAAGCTGATCTGATATACATCTTAGCTGACCTGATGTACATCCAAGCTGATCTGATATACATCTAAGCTGATCTGATATAAATCTAAGCTGATCTGATATACATCTAAGCTGACCTGATATACATCTAAGCTGACCTGATATACATATAAGCTGACCTGATATACATCTTAGATGACCTGACATACATCAAAGTTGACTTGATATTCAACTAAGCTGATCTGATATTCATCTAAGCTGACCTGATATACATCAAAGGTAACCTGACATACATGTAAGCTGACTTGATATACATCTAAGCTGACCTGATATACATCTAAACTGACTTGATATATATTTAAGCTGACATTATATACATCTCTGCTGACCTGATAAACATCAAAGGTGACTTTACATACATCTAAGCTGACTTGATATTCATCTAAGCTGACCTGATAAACATCAAAGGTGACTTGACATACATCTAAGCTGACTTGATATACATCTAAGCTGACTGTATATACCTCTAAGCTGACTTTATATACATCTAAGCTGACCTGATATATGTCTGGTATGAGGAAACATAACTGGCTCTCTGTGAGTAATCTGCCCTTCACCTAGTTTCCTCTGCAGAATATGGCCAACACTGGGTATCACCACCAGCAAGAACAGTATACACCTGAATCAGCGAAGGAGAGATGTTATATTCCTGACAAAATTACTCAATACATGATGCACACAAAAATGCAATGCTTGGCCTTTCACACATACCCCGTAATAAGGAATGTTAATTGATAATTTGCCAAAGATGGGAACATTTTTTAAATGTATAATTGTTTTCTATTAGTAAGTACTAGATGAAAACAATGAAAAATATTCCGGACAAACATTTTTATTTATTTCTTCTGTCCAAAATTAGGCTAAGGTCAAAACGCAGTTAAGAAAAATGGAAAGATGGGAAATGGTCAGTAGCAACAAATATGCAAGAATTAAATAGCTGTAAAAAGCAGTGTTGAGGCATGTTGAGACTCTAAAATCTTCTAAACCTGTCACAGTCAAACAGACAAAAAGGACAACCTGTCGTAGTCAGACAGACAGAAAAGAAAATGTGTCACAGTCCAAGAGACAGAAAGGACAACCTGTCATAGCCAGACAGACAGAAAAGAAAATCTGTCACAGTCAGACAGACAGAAAGGACAACCTGTCACACTCAGACAGAACGAAAGGACAACCAGTCACAGTCAGACATAAATAAAGGACAGCCTGTCACAGTCAGACAGACAGAAAAGTACATACAGTAGCAGTCAAAAAAGAAAGAAAGGACAACCTGTCACACTCAGACAAACATAAAAGGACAACCTATTGCAGTCAGACAAACATAAAAGGACAACCTGTCACAGTCAGACAGACAGAAAGGACAACCTGCCACAGTCAGACAGACAGAAAGGACAACCTGTCACAGTCTGACAGACAAAAAGGACAACATGTCACAGTCAGACAGACATATAGGACAACCTGTCACATTCAGACAGAAAGAAAGGACAACCTTTCACAGTCAGACAGACAGAAAGGACAACCTGTCACAGTCAGACAGACAGAAAGGACAACCTGTCACAGTCAGACAGACATATAGGACAACCTGTCACATTCAGACAGACAGAAAGGGCAACACGTCACAGTCAGACAGACGGAAACGACAACATGTCACATTCAGACAGACAGAAAGGACAACCTGTCACAGTCAGACAGACAGAAAGGACAACCTGTCGCAGTCAGACAGACAGAAAGGACAACCTGTCACAGTCAGACAGACAGAAAGGACAACCTGTCACAGTCAGACAGACAAAAAGGACAACCTGTCACAGTCAGACAGACAGAAAGGGCAACACATCACAGTCAGACAGACGGAAACGACAACCTGTCACAGTCAGACAGACAGAAAGGACAACCTGTCACAGTCAGACAGACAGAAAGGACAACCTGTCACAGTCAGACAGACAAAAAGGACAACCTGTCACAGTCAGAGAGACAGAAAGGCTTATCACTATATGAAAACTTTCCTTAAAGCATGTGCATAAAGTGCTGTCCCAGATTAGGGATGACAATTTCCCCCTTTACTAATTTTTTGTTAAGAAGACACTTGAGTTAAACGAAACATTTCAATAAAAGCAGAAAGTGTCATCCCTGATTTGACTGTTTGTACTGCACAGGCTAATCTGAGACTACACTTTACCCATAAGCATTAAACCCTGTTTTACCCGTGGAAGATCAAATCATTTGAGCCTCACTCTGTGAAAATAGGATTTAATGCATGTGTTTTTAGTGTCGTCCCTGTTTAAAGAAAGTCTGTTCTTAGCAAAAATCAAGTTAATGCGGAAAGTGTCGTCCCTGATTAGCCTGTGCATTAAACCCCTTTTCCACAGAGCATGGCCCAAATGCTGAGGGCATAAAAACCTGCATAATACTACAATAAAGGTTATATTTTAAGGTATATACCTATCCACAATCTACCTGAATGGTATTTCCCCAGGGTAAGGAAAGCCATGCCAAGCAACATTCCTCAAGTTTAATGATGATGGAGGGCCAAGAAACAGCTGTAATACTTTCATCTGGAAGAGATTTACGTTACTTTTAAGGCTTACATTATTGTACATGGAACCCTTCCTTCGATTATAAACAAAAACAAAAACACACAATAATGATGCATAATCAATGAAAATAACATAATGTTAAAATTTATACTTGTCACGTGAAATCATGGTTTTTACTGTTATTTCATGGATTTCTGATTTTGGAAAAAAAGGAATAAGCGTTGGTCATTTTCCTTTTTTTGTGAATATTTTGAGTTTGTGGATCTGTCGACCCACAATCAAAGACAATTAATGACTCACAAATAATACTGTGAATTTGCGGTAGATCTGCTTTGAAAAGTTAAAATGTTACCATTTTTTTTATTCCACGACCATTACATTATGAGCTGAATATTTTAGATAACTTTTTTTTACCAAAAGTAAAATAGCAATAAATTGCGTTTTCAACTCACAAATAACTAATTATATGAACTCTAGGGCAAATATATAGATTCACTTCAAACTGCAGTTGTTTAATCCTTTACCACTTAGATACTGGATTTTTACGCATTTGTAGTCACCTAGAAAGTTATATTTAATTAAAGACTTTTCTTACTAGATTTAAGTTATAAAAACACTTAGATACTGATGCGCAGAAAACAGCATAAAACCTGAACAGACTGCCAGTTACTCACAGGCTGTTCTGGTATTATGCTGTTTGCACATAGTCATTTTTACTTTGCTTCTGAGTGGGAAAGAGTTAAGGCACAAATAACAGAAAGTGTATCGCTATTTCAACAATGAGAAACGCCTGTAAGTTTCTACTTACTACATCAGACCCTAGGAATTCTTCAAGCGCCTTTGAAGACAGGATATCTTTAAGCATTGAAGGGCTTTGGCTTTTAGCAGTGAAAACATACACCTGAATTAATACAATGTGCTAATATTAACAAGATCATCATTTAAACCCACTGTTTATTTCTTTATTACTGCATTATATGAGTCTTGCTCTGCAAAAATGGGGTTTAAAGCATGTTCTTAAAGTGTTGTCCTAGATTAGCCTAAGCAGTCCTCACAGCCCTTTATGTCTTAACTGGAGTTTTGCTAAGAAGAGACTTCATTGAAGCAAAAAATACAATAACAGTGGAAAGTGTTGTTGCTGAGGCTAATCTGGGATGACACTTTACGCATATGCATTTAGCCCCATTTTCCCAGAGCAAGGCTCATATACAGTGATAAAATGGGCTTTGAAATCAAGCTTGGAAAGTATGTTATATTAAATTTTTGTGTTAAAGTTTGTATGTGATTAACAAGTACAGTATAATATGCCAAACATTCACCTCAAGCAAAAATTACAATGGCCAATGTTTTTACTTTTTTGTAGTGGTTATATGTAAACCAAACAGAATATATAGATGATACACAACAGGGGATAGAAACTATATGCATGCAATCACATATTTCTGTTTTGACATATTTATTTATTATCAATTTTCATAAACCGACCCAACCTGTAGTAGGGGAATGGAGAGATTTTCCAGTATGAACATATGAAAAGACCCTTTGGCCTGTTCTAAGAAAACTGGGTCTAATTTATGTGTCATCCCGAATTAGCCTGTGACTGCACTGGCTATTCTGGATCAAAACTTTACGCACTCAAATACAAGCTGTGGACAAACACAAACTGGCTTACATCTCCCAGACCTCGCTCCAGAATTGCACAGGTTACGAGCAATGCCGTCAACTCGTCCACAGGTCTCTCTTCATCATCGCCTTCAAACACATCGAGCCAAACCTGCTGCAAGGTCTGCAAAACATGACCTTAGTGTTAACCCTAAACAGCTAAGGGCTGGTATTCATAAAGCTCCTAAGGCAAATCTTTACATATGCAGGATTTAAGGGGAAAATTTTTAATTCAATTTTCTATTGAAATTCTAATTTCAGTTTTGTAATGCCAAAATACTGTTCTTCTATGCAAAATTTACTTAATAAACCATTTAAATGAAAAAAAGACACCAAAATAAATGAGCAAATGACTTATGGAATTTTTTATTATTTAAGGACTTTTCTTAAGTTTTCCCTTAGGAGCTATATGAATACCAGCCCAGATACCCAAATTGAAGTGCTTGTAGTCCCTGACACAATGTACTGAAACTTAAGACTTTTCTTAATAAATTCAAGTTAAAAGGCTTCATTTCCAACCCTATAATACTGATGAGCAGCTAAAAAAATTAAACCTGAACAGCCTGTGAATTACTCGCAGGTTATTCTGGTTTTATGCTGTTTGCATATAGCCATATACACTTTGTGTCTGAGCAGGAAAGGGGTAAGTCATTTACGGAAACGAACTGCATGTCTATACAAGGTTACAATAATACTTATATCAAGGCGGATGAAAGATAAAAAGTGAAATTTAATAATTGAACTATGAAAATTATCAACATCTCAATAGTCTCAAAATCATCCCATTATAAAAACCATTGACTAGATCATTTTTTTATCATAATTTCAAATGTCTCAAAACTTCTTTATGCCAGTTATGTATTAATAACTACAGGTTGGAAATCACAACCACTATTACAATTAAATTGCTTATCATTTCATTACTGATGTCAGCAAAACAACTCTAGAATATCTCTCAAAATCTGATTTTGTGTCATCAAGCTCAAATGTACTCAAACTATGTTTGTTCTGAAACTCATATTAACACTTATTCTGGGCAAGCTCACATATGTGCATTTCATAAATTCTGGCACTCATATCAATTCTGGGCAAGCTCACATACGTGTATTTCATAAATTCTGGCACTCATATCAATTCTGGGCAAGCTCACATACGTGTATTTAATAAATTCTGAAACTCATATTAACACTAATTCTGGGCAAGCTCACATACATGTACATTATATTTAATAAATTCTAAAAATCAAATAACAATTCTGGACAAGCTCACATACATGTATTTCATAAATTCTGAAACTCATATTAACACTTATTCTGGGCAAGCTCACATATGTGCATTTCATAAATTCCGTAGTCAGACTAGGTGCTATAGACGTACCATATCTGATGATGATGTATTTAATCAGTCATTATCTAGTTTATTTAAAAAATTAAAAGTAGAAATTATGCAATAAATGTTCTTAAATATGGATTTTCTAAAGAGAAAATATGACACAGGATAGTGCATTATTTGTTACTCAGTGAAATACTGATTCAATAATACCATTTATTCTATATCCAATAAATTCATCCATTAATCGGCATTCTTCATATGTACCACGTAACCGTCCAATATATTCCGGTATTGGATCCAAAAAGTCTGTATTTTTCCATATTGGACAGTTGAGTACAAGTGCACTAAGCAATTGTTTAATAACGATAAAAGCCGTTACCGAGAAAAAGTATCCGAATGTACTATAATCGACTCACACGCGTGCTTGTCTTGAAAATAGCATAGATGCAATTAAAGCATTTTAAAATCAAAACTCAAATGAAACAAAGAGCTGAAGAAAGGGATATAGAATAAAAAGCTTATTAGACATTTAAACTGTACAATACGTGATATATTTGGACTCGCACACAGTTTGAAGTCATATTGGACTCGCCTAGCGGCTCGTCCAATATGACGTCAAACTGTGTGCTCGTCCAAATATATCTCCGTATTGTACAGTGAAACGTCTAATAACCTATAATTACTGTATGTTTTAACCCATCACTTCCTAATATTGCTAAAATTGTACAAAAATACTGGGCTTTATTTAGATTATCAGATAAGGAAAGTGTGAAATCCCTACATTCATTTAAGCCTATTTTGGCCCATATGCAACCTAAGAATTTACGAAACAGTCTTGTGAAATGTTCAGTGTCTTATAACAATACTCAAATACATTTATCTGGTTAATGTAACCGATGAAGATGCACACACTACAATAATATTAACATATGTTCCTAATTCAATAGTAGCGTTACCAGTTTATCCTATGATTTACACTATGATGTTGATTGTACTTCACGTAATGTTATATATCTGATAACAAGTAAAAATTGCTGCAAACAATATGTCCGGCAAACTGATAAAAAAGTAACCTTCAGAATGAATAGCCATAGATTTGATATCAAAAACTGTTCAATAAATCCTATTTCACATGTTGCTACACATTTTGGATCTACTCACAATGATTGCACTTTATCTGATTTCTCTTTTGTACCTACTGATGTCAGGCCCGTACCCAGGCCATGGGCCCGGGCCCCCCCAGCTGGCTGTCGAACTATGATTTATTTTTTTTATAATCGGCCCACTGCAATTTTTTCTCTCGTGCAAGGGCCCACAGTACACTTTCCCTCAAAACAAAAGAGTAGCTATGTTTTATTGTCCCTGATAAACAAGGGGATTAACGCTCGCCAATCGAGATAAGCCTCTAGGCAATGTTTTCTTATCGCCTTGTACACACATCCCCGATCAGTCCCCAATTGTGATCATGAATGCTTCATCTATCGATGGTTGATGAAACATGTATTTTGATACATGCAGCAAATGGAAGCAACTGCTACAGGAGTTCGTAGACTATGGTCTGATAATTGCCGACGCAAGTTTTTTTCCTTCTTTGAGAAGGCCCTAGACGTATTTTTCCCTTCTAAAAGTTTAATTTTTTTTTTAAACCTTTTATTGGGTATTTTTAGGTCCCAATATATACTTTTTGCATTGAGAATAGGGCCCTGAATTTGAACCGGAACAAAAACACTGACAAAGGTATTAAAAATGATTATTTATCATTTTTGAAAGGAAATCACTGAAAAAGACTATGATGAGATAGTTAACATGTTTGTTTAAAAGAAAAACAGATTCATAAATTTGCCGAGCAACAGATAAGAATTTGGCAGAATTCAGTATTTAAAATAATTGAGTACCGAGAATTGAGTAATATCAACCTATAAATGGCTCATTGGTAAAAAAATGAAAATTGAAACAACAAATCGATCTCATTATATAAGTTAACCTGATCCAGTGTAGAAAAATATTGTATAATTAAATTATCTCTTTACTTAAATTTGTTTGAAAACAGTAAAATATGTTAAATTGATTATTTAAGACTTTCATTGTTTCCCCCAAAAAATAGGCGTTTCACGCAATTTTTTTCCTCAAAAATGGCAAGGTCTTTCCCAAAAAAATAAGATTTAAAAAAACCTGTGACGTTATTGATTTGTGAAAAATGGTGGAAGCAATACGAGAGTTGATGTGGATAATCGTCAGTTTAAACCTGTAAGTTTCGGATATCTAAAGCTTTTAATATTGTTGTGAATTCACATCAATGTTTAAAGCTTAAGACCTCGAAATGTGCTGATTTACTTGTTATATTCCATTAATTCATATCACAAAATATGTTTTTTATAAGCATTAAAATTCACCTTGCAAAGTGCCAAATTAAAAGAAGCATATATATAGGGAGGGGGGACCCCTCCCTAACCCTCCCCGGTTGGGCCCCCCCAGTAAAAAAATCCTGGGTACGGCCCTGGATGTTGTTGAAAACAATCTAGACAGTTTATGCAAAGAAACATTTTGGATACAAAAATGAAAAACTATGATTCCTAATGGTCTAAATAATAAATTGCTTTATAACATATAGAACATAAGCATAATTCACACATACATTTGATGTTTGCCTATGACTACACTGTAACTCCAATATATCGCAGATGACGGGGTCCAAGTCACGCGACAGCGTTATAAACAGAAAGCGTTATAAGTTTTGAACTCATTTATTGCAGGGGCCTTAAAACAAATACAGGCATAGTGTAGCCTATAATATAGGTCCTGTGCATTGCCATGCTGTGTTGTCATTCGTCAATACATGCATATAAACCGAATCGTATCGATAACAGTATACATACCGCTTTTCTAATGTGCACATTTATCTGATAATCCAATAAAATTACAACATCACTTACAAAAAAATAATCTTGAAAAATTTATGACGATAAATATGTTTAAGAATTTCATAAACACAACCATATGAATACGCCATTTCTCAGATTTGTGTAAAGAGTACAGTGCATTATGGGGCAGAGCTTTCATTGAACGAGCAAATTTAAATTTAGATTGAATGCAATACGATACATGTACCAAAAAATGTTTTATTGCATCATACGCAGTGTAAAAAACGTGCTTCCAGGGGGACTTTCTGAAAGCAGGAAAAAATGAAAATTAATCTCTGTTATCAATTACACTGTATTAGCATGTAAATAAATCGTCTTGATTATTTAATTCATTTCTCTTACACGTTCTGAAAAATGAAAATTAAATGCCTGGATACTAAAATGATAATAATGGTCATAATACACCAAATAGTTTCCCTATATAATTCAATGTAAAAGCGACAACTTTGAGCGAAAATAAATGCAACATTTTGCGCATAGAGACCCCCATAACCATACCTTTTCTTAAAGGCCATTCTAAGCGGAATCGATTTATGCAATAAAAAAGATATGTCATGTACAAAGCAAGAAAGAACTTGACACAAATCAAAATCAACTGTTTTTGCAACTTTTTTTTTCGGCCGTTTCTTAGTGAAATGTAACCTTTTCTACTGCAATGGTTTACTTTAGTCTTCAAGTGTATCATATTTCAGGGATTCAGTTGTGAACACCTATTCATGCCCTACCATTATCTCCGCAAGATAACACCCGAATAATGGTAAAAAGTGTCAAACATGCCTTCCTGTCAACTATGATATTTTTTTAGAGAGTACAGCCCTACATGAAGCGATCATTTAGTGTATTGTAACCTATAAGACAACGTTGACTGTTAACATCGCGAAAAATAAGCACTTCTCGATACTTATAAACCTATTTTCTATGTGCATGCCAATTTTCAGACCGATCTTTCACGTAGAAATGCTTGAAAATGCATTTTATTATAACGCCTGATAAGCCGTGTGGCTTTCGCGTTCGGAGCTTTGATTTATAACGGGCGTTCAGGCACAAAACGATTACCCTAAATAATTACAATCGGTCAAAATACTGGAATATTGTTACAAGCTATGTAGAAAAAGAAGTAAACAACTATTAAAACGTGTTCATGAGCTCTTTCAGCACAAATTGTTGCGATTTGAGATGCTCAAGACGAGTTTTTGTACGTTTTTTTTCTTATTTTCCTCTGAAAACGTATTTTTTTCTTAAAAACTCACGATGCTCCTTAAATTCGCGAAACAAACGCATTTATTCCGTGAAATTTGCCAAAACGCGTCATATCCCACAAAAAAAATGATGATTTCCTGTAAATACAGCTCCTTTGTGACTAGGCCTGGTTTTGCGTTTAGGTCATAATACACCAAATAGTTTCCCTATATAATTCAATGTAAAAGCGACAACTTTGAGCGAAAATAAATGCAACATTTTGCGCATAGAGACCCCCATAACCATACCTTTTCTTAAAGGCCATTCTAAGCGGAATCGATTTATGCAATAAAAAAGATATGTCATGTACAAAGCAAGAAAGAACTTGACACAAATCAAAATCGACTGTTTTTGCAACTTTTTTTTCGGCCGTTTCTTAGTGAAATGTAACCTTTTCTACTGCAATGGTTTACTTTAGTCTTCAAGTGTATCATATTTCAGGGATTCAGTTGTGAACACCTATTCATGCCCTACCATTATCTCCGCAAGATAACACCCGAATAATGGTAAAAAGTGTCAAACATGCCTTCCTGTCAACTATGATATTTTTTTAGAGAGTACAGCCCTACATGAAGCGATCATTTAGTGTATTGTAACCTAATGTCAGGAAACTTGTTTTATACTGTGCACAGTATATTTAACAGCCGCTCCTTTAATATAGAAAAACTGCAATCATATGAAAGTCAATTTTTTTTTATCGTTTTGATAAGCTTGCACTTACGTTATTGAAATTAGCGCACCAAACTGCTATGATACTCGAGTTTTTCACACCTTTATTGACATTACACAACAGATTAACACCAATTAACTGCCGATGTTGTTTAACCTCTAAGCAATTAAAATCAGTTCAACAAAAGGTTGAATAAAGCAATGAAGATGTGCTCGTCGCCATCTTTAAATTTTCTGAAAATACATGAAGTTGCATAACATGGATTTGAATCAGAAATGGAAGGTTGGAGAAAAAATGGAATCCAAGCACCCCCCGCATTATATTGGACACAGCGTTAAAACAGAGCGCGTTATATTGGAGTTTCAGTGTATATTGGAGTTTCAGTGTATATCTTCCTACATATTATATAATATTATTACCAATAGGCTGGTGTATCAAGACTGATCCATCAGTTTGCAGGTTTTTTTTCCCGCTAAACGACGTAACGTTATATGTATGACGGTGACGTCACTTCCTTTGTTTTTGTTTACATTGATACCAGGGATCATATTTTCCCGCAACATCAATCGGTCTGGATATAGATGGGAAAAAAGTATCCGAAAATTTATATCTGAAATCATGGCAAATTACGTTAAAATATATACCATTGATTTTGCCATTCATGAAGGTGGTATAATAAATGTACAAGCAAAATTCCCTAAGGCATTTTTTTTTTAACTGAACATAGGAGTTTTCTCAACTGTTTTTATCATTTGCTATTTCGTTGTTGTTTCGTGTGCTGTTTTATCAGACTCTTTGTTCATTGTTGTCAATATTATTAATGATTATTTAACAGCTGCTCCTTTAATATAGACAAACTGCAATCATATGAAAGTAAAAAATTGTTTATCGTTTTGATAAGCTTGCACTTACGTTATTGAAATTAGCGCACCAAACCGCTATGATACTCGAGTTTTTCACACCTTTATTGACATTACACAACAGATTAACACCAATTAGCTGCCGATGTTGTTAAACCTCTAAGCAATTAAAATCGGTTCAACAAAAGGTTGAATAAGGCAATGAAGATGTGCTCGTCGCCATCTTAAAATTTTCTGAAAATACATAAAGTTGCATAACATGGATTTGAATCAGAAATGGAAGATTGGAGAAAAAACGGAATCCAAGCACCCCCCGTGTTATATTGGACACAGCGTTAAAACAGAGCGCGTTATATTGGAGTTTCAGTGTATATTGGAGTTTCAGTGTATGTCTTTCTACATATTATATAATATTATTACCAATATGCTGGTGTATCAAGACTGATCCATCAGTTTGCAGGGTTTTTTTCCCGCTAAACGACGTAACGTTATATGTATGACGGTGACGTCACTTCCTTTGTTTTTGTTTACATTGATACCAGGGATCATATTTTCCCGCAACATCAATCGGTCTGGATATAGATGGGAAAAAAGTATCCGAAAATTTATATCCGAAATCATGGCAAATTACGTTAAAATATTACCATTGATTTTACCATTCATGAAGGTGGTATAATAAATGTACAAGTAAAATTCCCTAAGGCATTTTTTTTAAACTGAACATACGAGTTTTCTCAACTGCTTTTATCATTTGCTATTTCATTGTTGTTTCATGTGCTGTTTTATCAGACTTTTTGTTCATCGTTGTCAATATTATTAATCTGTGTAAGTCTATACCGATGTTTTTCAATCGTTGTCGACTCGATAATAGCTTACAAACATGCACTGAACCAAACAAATATCTGTGCATAGGTTGGCTACTGACAATAACAAAACCAAATAATTAAGAAATAATTCGTGTATGTTATAGTTTGTCATCAAATAACACACGGCCGATAGTTAAGATGCGTAGGGATTAAATCACGAGTGCGAAGCACAAGTGATTTGAAACCAAAAATCTAATTTTCTGGTCGTGGGTTATTCAACAACAAGCTATAAAGTACACAAATTATTTTGATTCTAACACGGTTTTTACTAAAGATTTATACAATGTATATAATTTTTCTTGTGTACTATTTTATGTGAAGTTCCTCCCATAAAAATAACTTTCGGCTGTTCTGTCGATCAGATCCGCAACTTTCATTCATAATCATATTACCGGATTATTACGCTGGTGGAAAATGTATCGGCATGTTTTGTTTAGTTACAGCGCGTGCTTTCAGTGTATGCCCATTATTATTGCAGAATAACCCATAGACGATTTTCTTCTTTGTTTATAAGAAAGTTTTAACGTGCAGTGTTAGAATCGTTTTTTACTCCTATCTCAGATATTATTAAATTTATTACAGTTTACAGTGATAACAATACATTACAATGGCAACATATTGTTTTGTATCACATGCACGTCAATTAACATCGAAGACTGATTATATATCCGATAATTAAACAAATGCGCGCAGTCACCTTAGCAGACAAAACAGAGGAACCGCTATAACAATGATAACTATCAATAGACACACAATGACACTGATAATCGATCGATATGTACATCACAGGCCTTAAGTCTCTTAAATTGTTTTTGACCACTCTCATTAATTTCGGACGCGTCTTTAATCCACAGTTCACAAGTTTTTAATTCTTAGTCTGACGTGCAATAAACCAGTCCTGACCGGTTTAGAGACTGCAGCGAATGGTTTATCACACCTAATCAAGATGAGAATGTCATTAGGGTGTGTTAGCATGTCACTGCACTGTGTAATCGATTTCACGACATGGGAATTTTAGCAAACAGAATCGGACCGACTGTTTGGGATTTTCAATCGGTCTTTCATGACCCCGATCGGTCTAGGACCGACAAAACTGAAAAAAACATGATCCCTGATTGATACTACTGATGAAGGCTATATGCCAAACATGTTAAGTATTATAAAAAATTAATAATTAATAAACAAAAGTAATCTGTTTGTACAGATTATTTTATTTTATTATAAATAATGAAACTTGTATTAACATTAATTCTGGTCAAGCTCACATTCATGTGCCTCATAAACCTATATACAGCTTGTTTCATAATTAACATTAAGATTTAGCTCAGATTTGTTATGATGAAAAAACACAACACTTTTACTCAAGAAATTGAGAATGACTTCTTTTTAAACTCAATTTCAAAACTGACTGCTTGAATGCATTTTAGCCTTGCTCTGGAAAAACAGGGCTTAATGCATGTGTGCACAGGCTAATCAGGGACAAAACATTCCACCTAGACTGGATTTCGGTTGAAAAGAGACTTTTAAACAAAAATTCCATAAAAACAGAAAATGTTGTCCCTGATTAACCTGTGTGCACATGTGTTAAGCACTGTTTTCCCAGAGCTCATTTGCTTACTTAATAATCATGGGCTAAAATATCTATTGTGAAACTTGTTTGTCTGAGATAATCACATTAAATGTTATATAATTTGTTACAACAACCATTTTAAGTGATAATTTTCTTTGGAAAATAATGGATTTTAAAATAATGTAAAGTGAAAACTTTCATTGATTAAATAATAGATTTAACAAACTTGTGTTCATTTATTGATATTGTAATCCTCCCCCCCCCCCCCAGAGGATTAAACAACTATTTTAAATGACACTTTTTCATTGAGAAATCAAGGTCTATTGCTTACCTGTTCTTGGCCTGTCCATTTCATTAACTTTCCATATTTTTCTTGAAATGAATTCCAAGACACAGTTTTAAAATGTTTCTCCACTCCACATATTAAAGGAGCCAGAGAGCAAATGCTCCCTCTGAGGTTGATGCTTTGATCAATTGGTTCCACGCAGCAATCTGCAATACAAAATACAGTACAACGAATAATTCATTGTAGTTAATGTTAAACTGTATAACTTAAGCTCTAACACAGTTATCTTTCTTGGTGAAACCATTGTCCATTACCTGGTACTGGTATACATATTTTTTTACCCAATTACGCAAATGTAATGGTCTATTGCCCCAAGACATTCTTATGCCAAGTTTTATAACCTTACCCCTGTTATAAAAACGCATGATGGAAATGACACCAAATAAGCCAAAAAGGTAAAATAGCTGTCCGGTTAGCACAGTGGGTGGTACAATCGCTTCTCACCTAGGTGACCCATGTTCTATTCCCGTTTCCGGCAGCAAGTGAGTTTGGTTGGTCATCACCATACAGGACAGTTGGGGTTTCCTCGGGTACTCCGGCTTCCCCAAAACAACACAAGACAACACCAAAATTGAAAAAATCTTTCAGTAACAAGGAAATAGCTGGAAATTGCAGCTAAAATTCAAACTTAACCCTGACTTCAGTGAGTCCAGTAACTTAATCAGGTAGGCTTGCTTGGGCACACTTCAGGGTCCACACATAATGTAGCCTCTGGCTTGGAAAGGACATCATAAATTTCTAAATACACACACAAATCTGGTAAAATAGCACTGTAAAATGTACTGTCCAGAAATTTAGAGTCATAAATTATTGGCCAAAATCTTTAAGTCCGAAAATGTGGAGTCACAAAAAAATAATTTTTTGGACAAAAAAGAGAGTGTCTGAAAAATTAGACTGTCTGAAAACTTAAGAGCAATTATGGTAGGTACATATTCAGTAAATTAAAGCACATAACAAAGAGCATAGTTAACATATTTTTTATAATGTAAAGTTTACTAGGTACAGAGAAAATAGCAATGCAGGATAAAAATTTTACATATACAAAAGTAAACAATAGGCTTTCCTTTGACGCTCGTCCACCTTTGACATTTGGATTTAGAGTAGTATGATTTGTTTACTTCATTTTTAAATTTTAGAGGTAAATTATTATATTTAACAAAGAAAAAATGTGATGTCTATTATGAGATATCTAAGGGTATGATTCACTTTTGACTCTTGACTTTTGAGAGTAAGGAAATCACTTCTGTCAGATTACTTCTTTAGATTGCATGTGTCTCATGCTTGAAATTGTACCTTTAAGTTTGCTATTAATGTACGCAAAATCAATAAGTCCATGCTCATCTAAGACACTCTTGTCTGCATCCTCACAACATGTGTCTTCTGTGATGAGTTGGTGAACGTACGGTGATAGGCAGGTAGGCAATGCCTGAAGTTGACAGTTCATGCATTCTTCATAATTAAATAAGGACATCTCTTGTTTAGCATCGCAACAGTAGGGACAGGTAAATTATATAATATGTATATATCGATTTATATTCATGCGATAAATTACTTAAAACGTAAAATGTCTTTTAAGCGGAATTAGGTGTAACTAAGACACTGAGTTGTTATAACTCGATACTTCGTTGATTACTACAAAAGTTGTCTGTTTTATAACTAGGGGAAGTAACTATGTATATAAGTCTATAAATAGGGGAGGTAACTTTCGCAGTCTTAGTTTCTAGCGTTGTTCAGGTAGATCTATTGATGAACGCCAGCAATGCAAAATGTGTACAGAAAAGTACATTTTATTATCATTAGTAATCATAATCATTACACGTTACATAGTTTGCATAGCCGTTTAAGGAAGATATAAGCCCCATGCAGGTCCATTAAACATTCCACATCGAATATTCAGCATATTCAACCGCACGGCATATTCAAGCATAGGCCTACATAGGATATTCTTATCTGCAGATGCGATTTTCGGTAAAAATGTGAAACAAGGACGGTGAAATATGTTTTACATTAAAATCCAATCAATCAAATTCAAAATGTTTCCACAAACAGAATGAGTGTTTAGTCATAGATTTAAAAGCGTTAAAACTTGTGAAACAACATGAACTTTTATACTAAATTTATAGACGAATGTGCAAATTACATGATGCACGAGTTGCACGAGAGAATACAGTTTCATAACACCAACCTTTAAAAGTTGTTCTGTCCTTACGGTTTTGTAACGCTGAAATTCAAACAGTTTCAATGCATCAAATGGCATGTTTAATAAAACATATTTGTAATCTTGTTTCGTATTTGAATACTAGTAACGGTATTCGATACTTACCGGTAGATCTATACCGTTCAGTATTTGTGAACAATTTTACCGCATTCCATCGCGCATAATAAATCACGGGGAGACACCATGAACAAACAAAAATATTACAACAGGTGTGCGACCCAGACTGTTCCCCGGTCTAATTAGCTCATAATGCGGACTCTGAAATAATGTTAGGTGGGCGGGATTCTTGTCGGGATTCTTGTCACTTGTCTTTTACTTAATGTTTGATGTACTCCCACCAAAGCGCACGGTGCTTATCGAATGAGTTAATTTTGATATCTTATTAAACAGAGACCTTGAAGATTTCTGCGTGTCATAGCATATCCATATGAAAGTGTGAAATAAAATGTAATGTCGTTATACCCACGCCACACCGTCAACCGTCAACCATCCCGCCGGTGACCTGCTATCTGTTTTCTGCGAGTCTGTGCAGCGTTCTTGCCACGTCCTACGAGCTTTCACTTCAACTGCGAGCTCTCGTTGTTCACGCTTTGTTCATCGGCAACGTTACTGCGTCCACATTACTTTTTGGCTACTGCGACCTTAGCGTTTGAACTACGTGTGCACAACAGCAGAGAACTCAATAAGGCCGAAATACAACAAATAAAAAGCGCGTACTGGGAACGCAGAAGAGTAGCTAGTGAGGCTAGTCGCCCAAATGGTCGCCACCTTTGGCATTCTTGTCGTGTAGACGACGTATTCTTGCGTTCTCTCAACGACTCCACAGCGTCCTTGGCGATCCTTTCACAACGAAAGTATGACTGGCACTCACGGACCAACATATACAATAAGTTGCGACCTATCGAACGCTGAAGAAGAAGAGGTGTAAAAAATGCACACAAGAAAGAAAATCCGGCGTGAAAAAAATAAAAGAAAAAACGTATAGCCGGTCTAAAACCCTTTGTTTCTTCTAAATATTAAATGAAACACCAATGTGTTGAACCTTACCTTATGTAAGTCATGTAAACGTAAACTCCGCAAATTAAGGTCCCAAACCCGCGCTAAAAAGAGTAATTTTGGGCGTAGGGCTAGCTAACCTACATGTAAAAACCTTATTGCAACAAAACGCCAAACAGAACGTAAAAGGGGCCTTTTCACAGATTTTGGCATATTTTTAACTTATTCATTAAATGCTTTATATTGATAAATGTAAACATTGGATCGTAAAAGCTCCAGTAAAAAATCAAGAAAAAAATTAAAAAAAGGAAAAGAACATTGCCCGGAGCAGGTTTCGAACTAGTGACCCATGGAGTCCTGCCAGAGTCCTGAAGTAAAAACGCTTTAGCCTACTGAGCTATTCCGCCAAATACACATTCTTAACGTATTTTATACATTACATAAGCAATCTTCGTAGTTTCACAAAATTTAACGACAAAAACAGAACTCTCCAAATTATTCAATCGTTTCGCGTTGCAACGCTTTATAATTTTTAGGTTTTAAAATCGTCAAAAGATGCATATAATGGCTATATTAGAGCATGGTTAATGTTCAGTATTACTGTTTCCTCACAAATATCATAACTAAAACGAAAACTTACGAATCTGAAACAACTTTTTTCAATTTTGTCAATTTACCAAAGCGTGAAAAGATCCCTTAACATGCCGATCTTGGTTAAAAATCCCACTGAAAGCATTTCCAATGATTTTGTTCTGCAAAATAAGGTTCTTTGGACTAACCAATTCCCATTCAAAACATATGGCCATAGCGCAGTTTGCAAACATTTTGGTCTGTATATAAAACCCCCACTAAAAATTGTACATTTGGGCAAAAATATGTTTTGTTTGCATTCGTTATTTCAGTTAATTTGATGTTAATCAATATGAAGGACAGACAAGGTCGGCATAAAACATCACGGAAACAAACAAATTTTTATGCTCAATGTTCAAGTTTCTTTTTCATTACAAGGCCACAATGCAGTTTGCAAACATGTTAGTTCACAAGAATGTAAAAAGCGCGAGAATGTAAAAAGCGCCCATTGATCCAAATAATAGTCTCACGGCAGATCCTAAAACTCCACATTGTCTAAAATATAAATACGAACGGGTTATTTTATAATTCACTTAAAGACCTACATATATTTTATTAAAAATTAATATGTTAATGCATATTTAAAAAAAATTATTTTTTGTAACTAAACATTTATACCAGAGACATCTCTGTTTATACATACTGCTCTTGAAATAGGTGTACAAATTAATTTTAAAAAAATGAACAGGTAAACGAAGTACCATTATCCGCACTGTTTTCGCATTAATTCGTATTAATAAGTAAATAAATTAACGTACAAATTATAATCGAAGTAATTTCCGTTCGTTTATGTCGACACTGATTACAGGTAAATTGCTCTCCTGAGTGGATCTAAAGGTACTTGTCCAGTGGCAAGCGATTTTACTAGGTTAGTAAGAATAACACAAACGCGGTCATAAATGAACCGAAGCGCGGCAAACTTGTGCATGGGTTTTTCCTGGATTCTGGATCGGCGATCACATGTATCAGAAAGTTAGCTGCAGATTCTATCTATCTATCTATATATACTGCTAGTCGCCAACAATTAGCATTACAAGCAGGTGCGTGTCAGTGCTAGGAAATTAAGGAAGAAGTGTATAGGAGATAAAAGTAATACATAATGTATTTGTGAGACATAGAAACAAAGGTGATAGTGTTAGTTAAAAGAAGGAATATACAGATAAAAGGGTTAAAAACAGCCAACCTGCTTAGAAACTGTGGTCTAGTTTGGTCACCCCCAGCCTAAACTGGTCCAGGGTAGGTGCCTGTACAATATTGGCTGGTAGAGAGTTCCATAGGACAATAGTGGCTGGATAGAAGGAGAATTTATAGTAGTTGCTTGGAGTAGGGATTTGTCTGAATGAAAGAGGGTGCAAATGTCTAGTGAGCCGGGTCGGAGGAGTGACATAGGGAGGCATTGGTACAGCTCCTAAATACAGATTTCCTTAATTCATTGTAAAAATATCTGTTATGAAACGACAAAATAGCAGACATATTCATAGGCTTATTACATCGAGTTAAGAACTATTTTGTAAGTGGTCAATAAATGATGTTATCAACTTTTGTTTACACAGTCTTTTGTTGTTCACACCCAATACAAAATGGAATCGCCCACTTAACGATCCAACACTGAAAACAGCGTTGTAGCGTAAGGTTAATATTTACTATGACTCGTTCATAACTTAACGAATCGGTGTAGTGTATTGAGAGTCAGTAGTGTGTATAACTATGGAAGGGATTTAAACACGTTAAAAATGTGGAAATCGGAAGTGAGATATGTCGAATATTAGGGTCGCAGTGAGGGTCCGCCCCCTCAGTCAAAGGTCAGTTAAATTTGTAGACCTTTGACCTATAGTATAATTTCTTGTTATTACATTTAATTAGGCTTACACTGCCGGGTTCACGTTATTTCGAGTTAAGTATGATACGGTACAAACAAATGCTGTTGGTCTAAGCATTGTAAAAGTAACATTTACAGAACTTTTACTGACAGACAATTTAAAGGGGCCTTTTCACAGATTTTGGCATATTTTGAAGTTTGTCATTAAATGCTTTATATTGATAAATGTCAACATTGGATTTTAAAAGCTCCAGTAAAAAATCAAGAATAAATTTTAAAAAAGTAAAAAAAAGTAGCCGGTTCCAGGGCTCGAACCAGTGACCCCCGGAGTCCTGGAGTTAGTCTGAAGTAAAAACGCATTAGCCATCTCGGCTATTCCGCCGGGAATACACATGTTAAGTATTTTATACCTTATATAATCAATCTTCGTAGTTTCGTAAATTTAAACGACAACAACAGAACTCTCCAAATTATTCAATCGTTTCGCGTTGCAACGCTTTATAATTTTTAGGTTTTCAAATCGTCAAAAGATACATATAATGGCTATATTGGACTATGGTAAATGTTCAGTAATACTGTTTCCTCACAAATATCATAACTAAAACGAAAATTTGCGAATCTGAAACAACTTTTTTCAATTTTGTCAATTTACCAAACCGTGAAAAGATCCCTTTAAATACCATTTAAAAATATTCCCACATTTATTTTAAAGCAGTTAAATTGAGAACGTAATTATAGTGTCAATAGTTTATCTAAGTATATTATTGTCTGGTATAATACGGTATTGATATTTGTTTTAGCTGAGTAATTTATTTACTGACATGTATTGAAACTCCACAGCTATTAGAATATGTTAAAATCCATTATAGTCAAATTAAGATTTTGTTTTGTTAATTATATTATAGTACATTTTAAATAAGTACAGCTGAATCCAATGTTTTTTTTAATTATTATGTCCGTATAGATTGAATGTGTTACTAATGTGCTTATAAGTAGGTATTTAACAAAAGCTAAATGGGGAATGGACTCCTTTCCAATTCCTTACCCCTCTGGTTGAAAAATGCGACCCATTCTTATATTTATGCCCAAGCCTTTGTATGTGTTCAATACTTGTATATCCAAATTTTAATAATGATTTACTTGTTATATTCCATAAATTTAAATCACATTTTTTGAAGATTTTTTAAGCATAAACATTCACCTTGAAAAGTACCTAATGCAAAAAAATAGGGAGGGTAGACCCCTCCTGCACCATCCCCAGTTGGCCCCCTCCCCCATCAAAAGTTCCTGCGTACCACCCTGTCATTTGTCAATATTTTTGTAAATACTGTCACACCCATCTTGTTTTTATCGACAATTTAATGCTGAGAGACGTACAGTATTACTTGGTATTAGCATAAAAATATTTTTAATAAGGAACATAATAGATAAAAGGCTGAATGGATGCTTGGAATCAGAATATATGGGCTTCAGTGGAGACAACATAAATAAGTCCATTTATATAATTTACAATATTTTCCATTTGAGGAAAGAGGTCATCCTGACCCTTTTAGTCCCTCCCTTGGGTTTTTAAGTCTGGCTAAATCCATATATGCGTAAATATTTTGAAATATTATAAATAACTCTCTAAATTTGTGATTTAGTTTAACCATTTATTTTTGCATTTATTAGAAATAAATATATTAATTTGCAGATCTATCAAATATATTAGCATTGTATAATAAGACCATGATTTGTTTATTGAGTATTCAACTGCATTTAAAGGAAGCATCTTTTTAACCAAGAATCCAGTTAAGGTTGAAAGTGTTGTTCCTGATTAGCCTGTTTGGACTGCAAAGGCTTATCTTAGCGGTACTTTAGTCTTTACCCTCATGCATTAAATCCGTTTTCCCAAAACTGGTCCCAAAACTGGTCTCCAATTATAGTGATGTGCCAATTGACTTATATTCCATCAAGTTTTACTGTATAGAAGGTAACATTATTTATTCCAGTCATGTTTTTTAATGTAAGGTAAAAAAGTTTATTTTTTGTTTATTGTGAACTAGATGAAGATGTACATTTGTCATATAAGCTGAAAAACCCCTGATTTCATTGGTTGCATGTCATATTAAACTGTTAGTTTTGATTATTCATTGACTTACCATAACTTAAGGCTGCAAACATGCACACTATTAGTTCATCATTTAATGTGTACAGAGGTTAATTATCAAGAATAACCTAGTGTCTAAGTAGCCTGTGCATGTGTAAGTAGTTAGAAATGATAAAACTACACCAACCAGCTACATGTATATGAACCTCCTGGTTTCTGCCTTTGTTCAGCAATTTCTACATCTGCAGGATAGATGTTGCTGTCAGACTTGAAACTTTGAAACATGTGCCCATCATTGCTTTTGTTTTTAATGGGCTTGCATATGAGCCTCACTCTGGGAAAACAGGGTTTAATGCATGTGCTTACAATTTAGTCCCAGATTAGCCTGTGCGGACTTCACAGGCTAATCTGAGACCAAACTTTAGCACATGCATTAAACCCTGTTTTCCCAGAGTGAGGCTCATGGATATTAACAAACACGTCTGTTCTGCTGATTACATATATATAGTTTATTTCCATGGTCTTTTAGAGTTTTAAAGGGATCTTTTCACGCTTTGGTAAATTGACAAAATTGAAAAAAGTTGTTTCAGATTCGCAAATTTTCGTTTTAGTTATGATATTTGTGAGGAAACAGTAATACTGAACATTTACCATGGTCTAATAGAGCCATTATATGCATCTTTTGACGATTTTAAAACCTAAAAATTATAAAGCGTTGCAACGCGAAACGATTGAATAATTTGGAGAGTTCTGGTTTTGTCGTTAAATTTTGTGAAACTACGAAGATTGCTTATATAAGGTATAAAATACGTTCAGCATGTGTACTCGGCGGAATAGCTCAATAGGCTAAAGCGTTTTTACTTCAGGACTCTGGCAGGACTCCAGGGGTCACTGGTTCGAAACCTGGTCCGGGCAATGTTCTTTTCCTTTTTTTAATTTTATTCTTGATTTTTTACTGGAGCTTTTACGATCCAATGTTTAAATTTATCGATATAAAGCATTTAATGAATAAGTTAAAAAATGCCAAAATCTGTGAAAAGGCCCCTTTAAGAACAAATGAATGCAAGAAGACTTGTACTTGAGTATCATGATTATGAGCTATTTATGGAAATGTGTAGTAATGAATTTATTACTACAGATGTATATCCCTATTTCAGGCTATTTGCCTTGTTTCCTCCATTCTGTGTTAAATTATTCACGTGCCCATCAGCAGTTCTTACACAATGGTTATTAACAGTTCTTACACGTGCCCATCAGCAGTTTTTACACAATGGTTATTAAAATGTAATGATGTTCAGATCTCATTGACATTTTTATACCAATGCAATATCGATTCCTGATTGAAACTGTCCAGGGCCTTTTTCTTGATTTAGGGAAAGCGCTTGGTCTTCCATATTGGGGATAAAATTATCGACAAAACTAACAAGAAATATCTTTAAAAAGATATACGGCGTAAATAGTTTAATGAATGAGATCAAGTATAGCGAATGTCTTTTTCTGTGCAGTTCTTAGCTGCATCACACGCAGTACGGGATGTTACGGGGAGTTTTCGCGGCTTATTTTACATTATAACATATTGCTGGTCATAAACCTATAGATACAAAACAGAAAACCAAAAGAAGAATGGAAGTGAAATTTAAACATATGAGTCAACCGGCCACACGAGAAGTATCCGTATTTATAGGCGCGTTCTTCGAACAAACCTGTTTTAGTGGTTTGCCGGGCATTGCTATTTGATTCGATTATTAACAGTATCAATTATCATCGTGCTAATGCTTAAAGTGATATTATGGGCATTTTGCACTGTTGAATTGAGCTGAAAAGAATTAACAGGTCAAAATAGTTAGTTAAAATGTGGTTACTGATTAATTATCTGCAACTCACCTTGCTACCAGTTGTTTATAAAAATATATTTTATATTCGATATTCTTACGTGATCCACCCAGTCCTGTAAGCTGAAATAATCCGTAAAACAATTTCGTGTCTTTGTGTCGTATGAACAAATCTGCACTAAAACTAAATTTAGGTTCAACTCGTAAACGCATGATCAGTTGTCAAACGAAAGTACGGTTGATATTCAAATGCATTATTTTTCTCTTTCTGGTATATTGTTTTAGTATGATGATGCTGCATTAATTAATATAAGTGTATATGAAGTAGAAACATCAAAAATAATCAACGGTTGTGATAGACACCTATAAACTGTTACATGCTCATAATATCACTTTAGTACATTAGGCAATATGGACGAATAATTATTGTTAAATTTATCAACAATAATATTTATCATTGTATTGTTGAAAACACATTAAGAATCTATTATTTACATACCATAATTATATTGCTGAATATCTTCATTTAACATATTTCTGGTCTAAAGAAAATTCCAGGTCACCTAGTTCACGGATAGCGTCTTTATTATATAACGATTATTTTACTGGCCGCCAACTCCGGTGATGACCTGTATATAAACTCTGAATGTCCGCGAATTGACCCGATATACCTCGCGGGTTGAAATGCAATGCTTTAAAGTGAGGCCTCGCTTCCATTGCTCTTTATACTTTTACATGTTAACATGTTGACAGGAATAAGGAAGTAAGTACTAAATATGAGAACATCGCCTTTTAAGTATAAACGCTCTTGCGCTGGTAATACTCTGAAAATAAAAGGTGTACGCACAAACTGTATTGATGTCGAGAATTGAGTGTAAAACTGTTCTATCTATTAAGCCTTTTCATTCGAGATAAAATTGTTTCATACAGTAAAACAGTGTTACAAAGACGCGGATATGTTTCCAATGTTCTGGTGGTATACTCAAATCAGCCAATGGAATAAATGAAGTGTATTCATTCGTACCTAGCCGCGGGAAATTTTATTGGAATTTTATTGGACACTTACAAAGGTCAGGCTGAGGTGAAAAGCTGGCGTATACAGCTAACGCCGAAAAAGGGGAAGAAATTTCCCAAAGTAAGCTTGTAATTGGGGAAAAATTTATCATTTTAAAGAAATCTCTTTTGGGAAGGAGCCTTTATAAGCCCTTGATACATAAGGAAAAAAGCCCTGCTGTCATGAGCTATTAACTGTAAACTTATGAGATAAATTAATATGAGATCTTTCTGACATGAAGTTTGAATAAAACTTCAAAATAGACAGAATGGAATTTTTTGTTTCAACACAATTGTGTTCTCATTTTCATGTTTATTAAGTATTTATTTTTTTTGTAAATTAAATTATTAACCGGACAGTACTGTTGGTTAATGGCAATTTTTCCATTTCTTTTTCTTTAAAACTAATTGTGTCTGATTGCTTTCATAAGCAGAAAAACTGTATTCAACTTATTGCGTGACTGGAAGCTACTCCTTGTTTAAAAATTGCCAGTGATTTTTTAAAGCAAAATCAACTGTATTCATTGATATTGTAACTACAACTACATAAATAATTGCCTACCAAACTGTCACAGTTATCCTATGCATTGCTTAAAAACCATGAGTGCAAATAAGACCTTATTCTCAGTTTGATGTCTTATTGTTAACTTACATACACGTAATAGTGTGTTTTAAGACACTTAATAAATGTTTATTATGTTTGACTCTCAGACATCCAGGTCCCTATGTTTGAAAGGAATTCCAATACCTATGTTGAAATCTACCATCGAACTGCAAACACTTTACAATACATGTTCAATAAACATGTTTGAAAAAACTGTGAGATAGTGCTATTTGGCCTTTCAATAAATACTACAATAAATTTTATATAAAGATGTTTATTTACACGGGCGGTAACATGAACGAAAACTTTGATTAGACAAACTGTGCCAGCAATAAAATCAACACATTAAATATCATGTCCAGGTATGGAGGTATTCAATGAAACATTTTCAATGGGCTGAAATATAAATGTCTTAAAAAAGTATCAAATATTGTTTGCTTTTGTTTCTTTGCCAAGTGGGTTTAGCTATGATTCATGTTTCAATATGTTGGGGTTTAAATTTAGGTACCACAAAATTGACCATAATTCTGTATGCAGTAGCATTGCTTTTATGTACAAATCTTTATATGGTAAAGTAGTAAGGCATTTCTTGTAATTTTTTTTCTTTAAAGAAATGCATTCATTTGGTTTTAGTATTTTTGAAATAAACAAAGCGGCCCATCCAACTTTTTGCTTTATCAGGACCCCTTCCCCCACATCATATTTGGTGATTTATTCTGACCCCACCACATCTACTTGGTGATTAATCAGGACCCCCCCCCTCATACTTGGTGATTTATCAGGACCCCCATAATACTTGATTCATCAGGACCCCTCCATCATACTTGGTGATTTATCAGGACTCCCCCCCATAATACTTGGTGATTAATTAGACCCCTCCATCAACTTGGTGATTTATGAGGACCCCCCATCATACTTAGTGATTTATCAGGACCCCCCCCCCCCCCTCATACTTGGTGATTGATCAGGACCCATCCACATCATACTTGGTGATTCATCAGGACCCACCCACATCATACTTGGGGAGTTATCAGGACCCCCACCCATCATACTTGGTGATATATCAGGACCCCTCCATCATACTTGGTGAATTATCAGGACCCCCCCCCCCAATCATACTTGGTGATTTATTAGGACCCCTCCATCATACTTGGTGATATATCAGGACCCCTCCATCATACTTGGTGAATTATCAGGACCCCCCATTCATACTTGATGATTTATTAGGACCCCTCCATCATACTTGGTGATATATCAGGACCCCTCCATCATACTTGGTGATTTATTAGGACCCCTCCATCATACTTGGTGATATATCAGGACCCCTTCATCATACTTGGTGATTTATGAGGACCCCTCCATCATACTTGGTGATATATCAGGACCCCTCCATCATACTTGGTGATATATTAGGACCCCTCCATCATACTTGGTGATATATCAGGACCCCTCCATCATACTTGGTGATTTATTAGGACTCCTCCATCATACTTAGTGACTTATCAGGACCCCCCTCCAATTATACTTGGTGATTTATTAGGACCCCCATCATACTTGGTGATTTATCATGACCCACCCACATCATACTTGGTGATTTATTAGGACCCCTCCATCATACTTGGTGATTTATCATGCCCCACCCACATCATACTTGGTGATTTATCAGGACCCACCCACATCATACTTGGTGATTTATCAGGACCCCCACCCATCATACTTGGTGATTTATTAAGACCCCTCCATCATACTTGGTGATTTATCAGGACCCCCCCATCATACTTCGTGATTTATTAGGACCCCCATCATACTTGGTGATTTATCAGGACCTACCCACATCATACTTGGTGATTTATCAGGACCCCCAACCCATCATACTTGGTATATATCAGGACCCTTCCATCGTACTTGGTGAATTATCAGGACCCCCCCCCCCCCCAATCATACTTGGTGATTTATTAGGACCTCCCCCACATTACTTGGTGATTTATTAGGACCCCACATTTAGCTGCATAGGGAATTTGACCCTTTGCATGCTGGGAAATTTGTCGTCTGCAAAAATGTCGTCTGCTGAATTTCTAAAATAAGCATTTTCTTCGATTTTTTTTCAAAGAATACTATCAGAATAGCAAACAGTTTGGATCCTGATGAGACGCCACGTTCAGTGGCGTCTCATCTGGATCCAAACTGTTTGCAAAGGCCTTTCAAATTCGGTTCCCGCACTGAAAGGGTTAACTAAATGTTGCATTCTTTTTGTGGAAACCTTCAACTTTGGAACTTGCTGCATATACCTGGAGATGAATAATACGGCTATGACATTGATTCAGTTTTCTTATGAAAGAAAATCAGGACAATCATTATATTCAAGACATTGTATATTCCACTTATTCAATAATTTAATTTTTCGTTTGGTGTTTCTTTATTATTATATTACATTTTTAAACAATTTAAAAATTTCATTTTTTGTTTATGAGTTTCTATAATAACAGATTATTGTAAACATAGTTACGTTTTGGTAACTTATTTTTTGGTCAGATTTATTATTAACCCTTAAAGCGCTGGAGCTGAATTTTAAAGGCCTTTGCAAACAGTTTGGATCCAGATGAGACACCACGTCTCATCTGGATCCAAACTGTTTGCTATTCTGATAGTATTCTTTGAAAAAAAATGAAGAAAATGCTTATTTTAGAAATTCAGCAGACGACATTTTAGCAGAAGACAAATTACCCAGCATGCAAAGGTTTAAACTTTGAGAGATTGTCCAAAGCCTATCTGTGAATAGGTCCCACTATTTAACAAGTTCTTTCAAGCTTTATCTAAACTATTTGTTTTAAAATGTTTATCCCAAATTCGAAATATGTGATAAACGGATTATGTATAGTTATATTTTAGTAGATTATTTCCTTAAGATAAACCAATTTTATATCTAACCCTGTACCATTGGACTCAAAATATTTAAAATTATGGCAGAAATAAAGATAGTGCAGGGGCAAAGATTTGTGAAATTTTGAAATTGATCTGAGGTCATGGTTTTGGGGCATATTCTCACCCTTGGTGGATTGGGTGGGGTCCATGCAAGGGGGAAATTTTTTACAAGAAGTACCTTGATAAGGGGAATATAATTATATAATTTAAGTTTATTTTAAAATAATCAATATTTAGTTACATCTAATAGATATCCTTCCTGAAATAAATGCCGGAAATTATTTCATAGCATTATGGATCCTTTTAAATACTTGTTTTACTAAAATTAAATAAAATGTAATTTGTTTCTTTTATATGTATTTTTTTTAATCTTCAAATGATCATATTTTTATAAATATATGGATGGGAAATATACACTTAAAGTGGGGGATAATGAGGTCCAATGTCAGACACACAAATGGATGAAAATATGTCTTAGGTTTCCTTTGAAGGTTGAAGTAAATGTTCTGATGTCAGAACATAAATGTAGAAATATAATCCTTACAATTTTAAAATGAAAATGTATTTGGAAAAACAAATGCGTAAGGAGTACAACACGAACAAATGTGCCTTGTTCAAGGGCTTAATGTATGTTCGAAAAAGTTTAGTCCAAGATTAGCCTGTGATGTCCGCACAGGCTTATCAGGAAAAAACCCACCCAAACTGGATTTTCACTAAAATAGAAAATACCAGAAAAGCGGAATTTCCTTCCTTGATTGACACGTAACCCACATGCATGAAACCCACTTTTTTTCAGAACAAAGCTAAAATATTTGGGCAACAGTTTTTGATGAGCAGGTGGATTTCATTCCTCGTTAGACCATCAACTAATTTTACATATTCATTATTCTGTGTATTTGTAGAGAAAAAGATGAAGGTGGTCAGAAAATTGTAGAAACAGGACAGAATGTAGTCAGCATAGAAAATATCAAGGTAAGTTTTTACAGTGTTTTGAAAAAAACATTCTGAATAAAAAATATTTTGTTCCCGTAAATTAAGTTAAACATACAAACTCCTGTCTGGTCAAACAACAGTGAATGCCTTGCACAACTGATGGTCACATATTTAATATTTTTATTTAAACTTATTTATTCAGCAATTAGAAACACAATATTTGTTATCAAAAGCATTTTAAAGAAAATTAATGTTCACATTTACAATTTCACGGTGTTCTTGTTTAACTGAAATGATCAAGAAAGGAAAAGAGTAAATATTGGTTCTAAATCTCCTGATAATACACTGATAAGATTGACCCCGTATAAAGCATATAGGGTCACTCGACTTCGATTGAGTACCATAAAATAGCGTTATCGTGTGGTCCTGTTTGTTTAAAGCTGAATTGTTGGATGGTGGATATACGCAGACTGTGTTCGTTTAAAGTTGTTTAGTCATTAATTACAAACAAAAATGTAGGGTAAAAAATTTATAGTTTACATTTAAAAGTCAATGCGCAGTAGCAGTAAAGATTGATATGATAGATGTGATATTTAAACAAAAAATTGCAACTATTTAAACCCAATACATACATTTTGTGTCTTACCCAATATCTACATGTATCTTTATTATATAAGAAATCAAGAAGGACCTTGTTTTTTATTTCAATATACATTTGTACATACAGAGAAAATTCCACACAATGTTTTTGACATGGAAGTAGTTTACTGTAAAGTCATATATTCGTTGGCATGAAATTTCAAGGGTTTTGAAAAAAACAAACTTTTGTGGACATGTAAATTCGTTGATTTCTGATTTTGGAAAGAAAAAATGAGGAATTTTGATCGGTAATTTTCATATGTGTGAGTGTTAAATTCCTGAATTGTTCAACGCACAAAATCAATTAAAATTAATGTCCCACTAATAATAATGATTCAACTTTATCTAGTCTGAAAGACAAACTAAAATGAAAGGGAATCAATGATTCTTCCGTACAGGATTATCAATATCAGAGGTTTCAACTTTCTGGCTTTAAAAGACTTTGATAAGTTTTTTATATACAAAATTAATGTGCATTCTTCAAAATCCAGCCTACAATAGTTAAAAACAGTATAATTATTTTCAGTTTAATATTCGTATGCCATTAAAGTTCAAGCATAGGGGATTTGTACTACAGGATTCGATTGATAGCATTCAAGTATGTAACGAAACAAAACACAATTTATAAAAAAAAGTGATTCCTAATCAGCCTGGATAATGGGATTTTAATGCAGTCAGAGTTCTTGAGTATCCCGCTATCTTAATCAATTTAAATATCTACACTTTATCGAAAAAGGAACATTTTTCTGGGCAACGAATAATTTGGTAGCCAAAATCTGTCACAAATGAGTGATCAAAATTGTTGAATCAAGGGTGTTGTTAAGTCCAAATAGTTTGGTGCAACCCATAGATTTTGAGCTATCTTTGATATATTCTACTGAGCAAAAAAGCAATGTAAGTCTTGTCAAATTGTACAATAAACACAGTGGTAAAATTGTAAGCAGTTGTTGTCCTTTAAACCTTAACCACATAAATATGTATTTTGACGCTTTTTTCTAGTCCTTTAGAGAGTCAACTTTAATTAAAGACCTGTCTTCAAGTTTCAAAGTCTTTATTTCCAACTCTTGGATACTGATGAACATCAAACAGTATAAGACCTGAACCGAATGCGAGTTACTCGCAGGCTGTTCTGGTTTTATGCTGTTTGCACAATGCCATTTTCACCTGACTTCTGAGTGGAAAAGGGTTAAGCAACTGCTTCATCTGACCAGTTATCCCTTTCATATTCATGTTGATTGAGGTAGGGTTGAAAAGGGCGTATACCCCCCCCCCCCCCCCCCAAAAAAAAAATAAAATACCCACAAAACATTACATAAAAAAATAAATAAAAAATGAATTAATTAATTTAAAGAAATAATAATAAATTAAGTAAAAAGTAAATAATAAAAGTTTTCATATTTTATGATTCAAAATTCATTTTTCTAACAATGGTACTTTGGGGATCATTCGGGATAGAATGGGCAGAGCTTGACCATTGAGCATTTTTAGCATATATTGGCAAACATTAGATAGATTGATCCTTCATTAAAACTGAGATGCAGACATTTGATAAGATTATCATTCTCTGGTTAATGTATAATCTAGGAATTTAAATCTGTCTTTTAGAATTAGTGCTTAATTAAAAACAAAACCTGATAAATAAATGCATTGATTTTATTTAAAATATAATACATTGTAATCTTTTCATACTATATGCAGTTTAAAAGATTTTCGGAGACTCAAGTGCTTGCATTTTGAGGGAAGAAGGTCTCAGATATTGTGAAAAATCTAAGCCTTTATAATAATAATAATAATGGAATATTGGAGGATGTCTTTCAATTATTTATCTCCTCATTTTCAAATCTTAACCCTTTGCATGCTGGGAAATTTGTCGTCTGCTAAAATGTTGTCTGCTGAATATCTAAAATTAGCATTTTCTTCGATTTTTTTTTCAAAGAATACTATCAGAATAGCAAACAATTTGGATCCTGATGAGACGCCACATTTTGTGGTGTCTCATCTGGATCCAAACTGTTTGCAAAGGCCTTTAAAATTCGGTTCCCGCACTGAAAGGGTTAACTATACTTCTTTGAAACCTTTGGTACCTAAATACTTGAGTGGTGAGAAGGGAAAAAACGGGGCTAAATGCTTGTGGGTGAAATGTAAATGGTATTTTTCGTTTAAAAGGATATCTCTTTAGGGAAAATCTAGTTTAGGCGGAAAGTGTCGTATCTGATTAGCCTGTATGGACTACAAAGGCTTATCTGGAATGACACTTTATGCTTAAGCATTAAGTCCTGTTTTCCCAGAGCAAGAATTTCTTTTTTCCAAGATTACATACAGTAATAAAACACAGTAAAATTTGCACCAGCAGTTGACAATATTTATTAGCGGCACTTGCCCAGTAGGGCTTCTTTTTATGGCCAATGATGAAACATTATTTGTGGGACATAAATTTTCTATTTAATTTGGGTTGACCGATCCACGAATTAAACACAAACACATCATGAAAATAACTGAAATTTCATATTCAGAAATCAACAAATTCACTTGTACACAAAAAAGTTATTTTTTGAAAAAAAAACAAGGAATTTAATGCGAAAGGAATATAAATTAGGTTACAGCTCACAAACATGAAAAAATGCCATGGAACAGATAATGGAAATATTGGAAGGGGGTTAAAACCACTCTCATTGTCTCCAATCCTTACAATTTGACCAAGAATTACAATTGTTGGCATGGAAAGCATTGAACACACATACGTTTTACCAATCAATAAATGAGTTAATTAATTGCTTGAAACCAATACTTGTAATACTAATCATGTTGTATCATGCTCTGGGGCATAACAAGATTTCCATGAGAAACTGGGGTCAATGCTTAACCCTTTACCACTTAGAGACATATTTTCATGCATAGACCCTTACAAAGTTATATTTAATTTAAGACCTTCCTTTATAGATTCACGTTTTAAGGCCTTCCAAACCTTAGATACTGATGAGCAGCAAACAGCATGAAACCTGAACAGACTACTAGTTACTCGCAGGCTGTTGTGGTTTTATGCTGTTTGCTTTTAGCCATTTTTACTTTGCTTCTGAGTGGGAAAGGGTTAATATGCTTAAATTCATATATCAGATATACACAATTTCACATTTTGTTTAAATTTTCTTCTTGAAACCTTGACATTTGAGTGGTTGATGTTCGAAGTTGCAAAGTGGCCACTTGAAAAGAACACTACCAGAAGTATCAGTTAAATGTTAAGTTCAAAGATAAGGGTGAAAGCCTTGACATGTTTGCATATTACAATTTAGTTCAAAGAGAAGGGGAAAAGCCTGGAAATGTTTGCATAACACAAGAAAGTTCATAGAGAATGGGAAAAGTCAGAAATGTTTGCATAACACAAGATAGTTCAAAGAAAAGGGGAAAAGCTTCGAAATGTTTTTATTTCACAAGATATTTCAAAGAGAAAGGGGAAACCCTGGAAAAAAAAACACAAAATAAAACTTATAGTAGTATGAAGTACATGTAAGTCTTTATAAACAGTTTTTTTCAATGTAACATTTCTGTAATGAAGACACTTCAAATTTTGTTCGCATTTTTTTTGAAGTTTTGACAAGAAAATCACCATAAGGTAAGTTGAAAACTCCTGAGTGTACATATAATGTATTTAATATACTTATGCATAGTTATTGCCTTATTTATTCCAAATTGCACTGGCTTTTGACAAAAACGCAAACTGAAGTTGTGTAACAGAACAGAACAGAACAGACAGTTTATTAAGACTTATACATAAGTACATTGTCTTGAATGCATATAATTAATAAATCAATAAAGTAATGTCACGTATCAGTATACTATAGTAGGTAACCAAATCAATTTAATTATTTATATATATTAGTAAGTTAAATGACATTTCAGAACTAAATTCAATGAAATGACATTTCTAGACAAAATAAGAACAGTGAACAATAAGGATTTTGACAAGGAGAAACATAATAGTTTTAAAGGCAGTAAGGACAAACTATTACAAATAATATCAGTGACTGCAAAGTGATACAAACACTTCTTACAAGCAAGTCAAACTATTAATTCAAGTAGTGGTATTTAAAATAGCATTTCGTACAGTTAATGCTTCCTTTACATTTTTACGTACGTTTAATATTTCAAATTTACAAGTTGATGTTAATAAACTATGGAACTTAACAACCGATGGATTAATGAAATAAAAACGTTTAATGAATGTTTGCCGTAGAAAACGGTAACATGAACAAACACAAATAAAATGGAATTCATTATGAGTTTAACTTACCTGGTACATACTCTTAATTATTTACTGGTATTATTTTATTACAATAATGTTCATTTTTCAAGTAAAATAATAACTAATATGTAATTTCCCCTTCCTTATAACCTGTCCAGTTCTAATGACATGTATTTTTGTGTTTATTGTACATGCTAACTTTCTGTTTTATGACAAAGATGACAATTAAAATAAAGAGAGGGGCTCGACGTCAACCTGTTGACAGACAAACTGCATGTGCATAAACTGTAAATAAAATGTGCACTTTAAGAAACATTCCGATGCAAGTCTGCTAAATTGGAATTTAATGTGCAAGTTATGTGTTATATATTGCACATGTCCTTCCTATCCTTTGGGTGGAGTCAACATTAAAAAATGAAATCATATGATATCAAGCCGAACTCTACGAAAATGGGGCTTAATGGTTGTGCATAAAGGTTAGGCCCAGATTAGCCTGTACAACTCGCAGGGACAATCAGAGACAAAACACTTCTACTTTTATGGAATTTTTCTTTTTAAAGAAGTCTCTTAACAAAAATCCACTTAAGCAAAAAGTGTTGTCCCAAATAAGGCATGTGCAGACTGCACAGGCTGTTCTGTAAAGATACTTTACGCACATGCATGAAGCCTGGTTTACCAAGAGGAAGGCTCAATTTGTTGGATGAAAATATTGAATGAGAATGAAGTTGCAAATACTGTTTTCTTGCTACATTGTATAAAACTTTGAATAAACTTCGTCCCTTCATAATTATGTAATGATTCCAAAATAAATACTTAGTGGGTTTTTAACAAGAGCAAATATATTAACAGTAATTTAAAACAATTAATTATCATATGATCTTTCAATGCTGGTTGACATTGATATGTTTAAGAATTATTAATTTTATTAGTTTTCATGCATTTTGAACATACCGTAGGTTTCAACATATAGCGCGCTCCCGTGTATAGCGCGCAGGCTGTTTCTTAAATGCAAAAATGGAGAAAAAAATATTTAAAGACAATAAAACCACCAAATCGGACCGAAAATGGCCGCAATTTTACTATTGCACAATCCAATAATCCGGGGAATGGGAAAGCTTAATAAAGCATTCAAAATAGGAAGCGTCATTATGATTAGGAGCATGGGTTGCATAGCACTATACTTTTCTGACAATTTTGTAATTTTCTAGCAAAAGATTAACAGTCCACGCGCATTTCGTGAAAAACGTGAGAAAATAAGAATTAGTGTACATCGTGTGATTTTTCCTCGGGAAAAGCATGGGCATTACCGGTAAATTTGAATGTCGCATGGGAGAAGGGGAAACAGTTGTTGAGGTATGCGGGCTGTAACAAGTTAGTTGTTACAAAACTTTATATAGCCATAACTCTGAACGTCTAATAATTTCTAATATTTATCTCATATTGTATTTTCACTTAGTAGTTGTCAAATTAATAATGCTATGATATTTATGCCCCCCTTCGAAGAAGAGGGGGTATATTGCTTTGCTCATGTCGGTCGGTCTGTCGGTATGTCGGTCTGTCGGTCCGTCCACCAGGTGGTTGTCAGACGATAACTCAAGAACGCTTGGGCCTAGGATCATGAAACTTCATAGGTACATTGATCATGACTCGCAGATGACCCCTATTGATTTTGAGGTCACTAGGTCAAAGGTCAAGGTCACGGTGACCCGAAATAGTAAAATGGTTTTTGAATGATAACTCAAGAACGCATACGCCTAGGATCATGAAACTTCATGGGTAGATTGATCATGACTCGCAGATGACCCCTATTTTATTTTGAGGTCACTTTGTCAAAGGTCAAGGTCACGGTGACCCGAAATAGTAAAATGGTTTTTGGATGATAACTCAAGAACGCATATGCCTATGATCATGAAACTTCACAGGTAGATTGATCATGACTCGCAGATGACCCCTATCGATTTTGAGGTCACAAGGTCAAAGGTCAAGGTCACGGTGACCCGAAATAGTAAAATGATTTTCGGATGATAACTCGAGAACGCTTTTGCCTAGGATCATGACACTTCATAGGTACATTGATCGTGACTCGCAGATGACGCCTATTGATTTTCAGGTCACTAGGTCAATGGTCAAAGTCACAGTGACAAAAAACGTATTCACACAATGGCTGCCACTACAACGGACAGCCCATATGGGGGGCATGCATGTTTTACAAACAGCCCTTGTTATTCTAATTGTATGTTACTTAGCATTTGCTCAAGTAAAAATCATCAATGAATATATTCAATATATTTTTTATAACTGTTATGTCACTAACCAATATTGTAACACTGTGATTCATTACTGTGGCAAATGTATTTATGAATATGTTGTTAATGAAATTTGGCTTATATGAGCTATATAAGCAAACGTAGAAAAAGGCCACCCTTTTATTTATTTAATATGTCATTGTTTTAGCCTGATGGCTAAATGGGGTTTTATTTGGTAAATGCATTTAATGCAGTTTCTCATGTTATCAAAATCAAATTACTTGTCAATTGTAATTCTCATCCGCCATCTTGTTTGGAAGCTGTCAATGTCTATTTTGGAAACCGGCGTTTGATATCACATTTTTGTCTATTGAAACCATATGTGGTGCCATTTTATTCATAAAATATTGTTTTTTCTAAATATCAAGTAAACGCCACATTATAAATTGTAAATAATTGTAGTTTTGCATCAGAAGCTTAATTTTCTCGGAATCATTCATTTTAGAACGCTAATGTCATTTTGTAACGATTGTTGTCATTGGTCTGGATTTCATAACATGCTGCCTGATTGGCTGATACTGTCTATAAAAGAAGGAGTTTCAGAAGGCAGATTCATTCAAATTTCCAACTCTGAATCGACAACATCTAGTAAAAATAAGAACCTCAAACTTAACATAAGAATCAAAAAGTAATTATAACACAACCAAAAGAAAGAGTGAACCTTATATATATTTGTATGTTATAGATGTTTTGTCTGGTGATCGAACAAGAAGAAATATAGTAACATTATCGTGAACCGTCTTACGTTTATTATTATAATCCCTACACAGAGCTCCAGATGAGGGCCGTAGAGCCGTAAATACGCCTTTTTCAGGAAGATTTACGCATTTATTTTTATAAACTGGACGTACAATTACGACATTAATATCCATTTTACGCATTTACGAAAAAAATCTGGCCGTACCGATACGTCTGCGTCAGCGCGGCGTGATTTGTTGGTCTCTAACCTAACGGCGCTTTTCGTTAATTTTAATTACCGAAAAATTGTAGACTGGGTTCATATATTATTGTCTATTCTGTTGCGTGATTTCCTGTAACTTGTAAATTCGTCAAAAACGATATGTCTGCGCGCAATTGAATGCCGGCTTAACCGAAAGCGGCTCAAAACAACACTTTGTTGTCATATAATGGCTTCATACGGTGTCTTCTAACCATCCTGACATTAAATCTGTAAACCCAGAAAAAGACATTGTCGCCTCGATATTAAACGATTTGATTGCATCGGTGGCTTAACACGTTAAAAAACACAATGGGGAACGGATGAGACAGTGAAATAAGTGTTCATTTACTTAGGTTACTAGTTGGCTTGTGTTTTCTTGTCAAGAAAAATGAAGAAATAGTATTAGTCATGAGTTTTAATGTGTAGTTGTATTAGCATCATAATTCAGAATGGAAAACCTAATACAGTAACTGTTTAAGAAGCTACATATATTTATTATAATTGCTGCAAATGTTTCTGTAAAGTCAGTTATACACCCTTCAATATCCAAGAACACGGGTAGTACAGTACTACCTGTATTTTTGGATATGGTAGTACTGGTACTAATTGATTTTAAGCGTTACTCCTTTTCTTTCTGTCAGTGGCAGTACCGTTACTAATTTTACAAATCCTTATCTGGAGCTCGGCCTACACGGAACAAACACAACTCGCCATCCTGATAAATCTTACAGGGCGTAGCACTATATTTTTGACAATTGTTAAGACTATTCCTAACAAGTCGTGGCACATATTACTCAATAACATCTGCCAATGCCGAGTGCAAAATGACCCCCTTTCACACCTACCGTTACCTGCAAAAAAGACCTCATTCGCACCTACCCTTGACTGCTCTCCGGAATGTCGACAACAATCCCCATTGGAATTCATCAATAAAGAAGTGTAAAAACACAAACAAAGAAATGTCCGCAAGTTTATTCAAACAAATTTATTTTTGACCAAAACTTCTTCCACCGCGTTCATATCTACCAGTAGCGAAAACTTGTTGTTTCGACAATGGCCCATCAGTCTGTACGATTATAGGGTGGTAGTTTTCTGAAAAAAACAACATGGCGGCCATTTTGATTATTTACAATTACAAAACATATTTTTTACCAATTAAGCAGCCAGGATAGCGTTGTATCAATGTATAGCGCGCATCAGCTTTTTAAGTTGAATTTTGGAGGTAAAACACTGAGCGCTATACGTGGAAACCTACGGTAATAATGTTAGTAGACATACATTTGTGAACTATACATTAGTAAATAAATGTTTCATCCTTAAATATCATATAAACTAATAAGACTATTAACAACTTGTAATCATATCATGCTTTGAAAAATTGATACAAATAAGTTAATTGTGAATTACACACATTTGCATGCCAAATTATTGTCATAGACTGTATTCTCTCACTCAACCTATTTTTTTATGCCCCCTACCTTCCTTGAAGATTCCTTGAAGAAGGTAGCAAATAGCAATCTCTTTGTTCGTCTTTGTGTCTGTGCATTTGTGCGTCCATCTGGCTGCGCAATTTTCATGAGCTCAGCTTAAACTGTGTTATATATTGAAATATTTTTATGCCTCCTTTCGAAGAAAAGGGGGAATATAGTTTTCGCACTGTCCGTCTGTCTGTCACACTTTTCGTGTCCGCTCTCTAATTCAAATAGTTTTCATCCGATCTTTACAAAACGTGATCAGAAGTTGTATCTCAACAATATCTAGGTCATGTTCGAATATGGGTCATGCCGGGTCAAAAACTAGGTCACCGGGTCGAAAAAACAAATCCAAGGGAAGTAAGAAGCTTTAAATTGACATAATTATCTGACCTGCCAAATTATATATTTTTGTTAAATAAATCAAAACGGCGCATTAAGCGGCATTATGTTTCTGACAAACACATCGTGGTAAAAGGTCAAGGTCATTCTTCAAGGTCTAAGGTCAAAAATACAAATCCAAGGGAAGTAATAAGCTTTAAAGGGAGATAATTATTCAATATTGAACATAGCAACTTGATATTTGGCATGCATGTGTGTCTCATGGAACTGCACATTTTGAGTGGTGAATCTACAGTCACGGTAGTTGCTTTTAATTATTTGCTACTAAAAATAGAGATTTGTTAGTGACAATTATTTTCAAGGGTAGTAATTTATAAAATTATAAATCTCAGATTATATATTTCCTTACCAAGAATTTAAGTTCTTTTCACAGTTACTGTACATATTTTTTATTTCTATTATTTATAACTCAAATGATTGATTTCTCAAAGTTTTTTTTTAAATGATATAATTATCATTTCTTTCCTGTACTCCATGATCATTCGGCTTTCGGCGACTGAAATATCTTTATCTTTACTCTATTGTGCCGATTTTATCGGCTGTTTTCCCTTAGATTTGTCTTTTTGTGAACTACGTTCACTCTGTTCAATATCACTGCGATCGCATTTCGCTCATTGCATGCGATAGCAGAAGAACTACGTTCTTCAATTTTATTTGCCTGCTTGGAGTCAGCAATTTTGCAAACACTGCAGCGCATGCGCAAATCGCATCTCATTTAAACCGAACGGAAAAACTAAACGAAAGAGAATTATCATTTCTTTTCTGTACTAATTTGTGAATGGTAGGGTTCATTACATGCCTGTGGACTTACGTTCATAGATACATGATGAACTCTGGCTATGATCTCTTTGATAAACCACAGGCCTTGTTGTCAGATGTCTGACTTGGTCATTTTTGACTGTCTATAGACCCCCCCCCCAGTTGGATTGGACAAAATCCAAGGGAAGTAATAAGCTTTAAAGGGGGATGATTTCTATACCTGCCAAATGATAAATATAAATTTTATTTCAAAGCGGCGCAGTTGGGGGGCTATGTGTTTCTGACGAACACATCTCTTGTTTTTAATAATTTGGCACACATTTGAAGCGTAATAAGATACATGACGTGTGTAACACCCTATAAACACATGTTTTGTTTGAAATTCATTAATAAGAGAGTAAATTAACCACTGTTTGTCATTGTTGCAATATCTTAACTGTTGTTTTCTCTTTTATATGTCTCCAAGAAGAAATGTTGCCAGAGATTACAGGCTGTTGATTCTGGGTATTGGAAATATATGGTTTTACATGCCAGAAATATTAGGGTACACTGGCCATTAGATGCATTAAACATCTTCCATTGTGCAGATTTAAACAAAAATGCTTCTTTCTGCGGTGGGAAGTTGGACCCCCAAAAATGGTCAGAGTTTATTACTTAATGGAGTTTTATAGTGTTTAACTAGACAATTTGTTCTATGCTTTGTGGAACAATATGTAATAGTCTGTATAAACAGCATTGTTTGTAAAGTGTTTGTGATACATTTTAGTTTATGAATATATTTTATATTAAAAAACAATCCCCACTATACGTCACTTTGTGAAATTCTGAAATACACCATATTATTTTGCATAAATTGATTTAATAGGATAGGAATGTCTTGCTTCTCCTGAATAATTTAAATGTTTGTGACATTACAATTATCTATTTTAACCTCAATTGCAATTTTATTTCAAAATCTGTTCAGCAGATAATTGAATCAATCATTACTGCAAGGAATAAATGTTCTCAGGTGATTTTTAATGTTGACGATATCTTTTGCGATACAATGGAACCACTTGTTGGTTTAATGCAATTTTAATGGACATCCTTGTACTGAATTCAAGGCAAAAATATGCTATTAAAATATATAGCTAAATGAAAAAAGTAGATAATGTTTAGTGTTTTATTGTAACTTCTTTAATCTGCTTCCTGAAGGAATGCAATAAATAAAAAGAATCGTCGTCTATGCTGCATTCAAAATGTGTGAAATTATGTCAGGATTTATGGTCATGAAATTATTATTTCTCGAAATACTGCAGTAAAAACATTAGTTTTTGTTTTAAGAAACATGAAATAACAAATGTCTCAATATAGTGATGTTGACCTTTGAAAGTGAAGAAAACATACACGTTTTAATTATTTATTTATTGAAAGACAAAAAATTAAATATTTTCTATTTATATAATTATGAAATTTCAATGCAATCAATTTAATAATATGAGTTATGCTTTGAACAAGAACATTAAACAAAGGGCAATCACTGCATAAATGTTAAAGAAAGAGTAATGGGTCCAGTACTCTGCGATTTCTCAAAGTTTTCTTTCACATTTAACAATTTTTGAGGAATTATCTGCACAACAAAATTGCATTATGTTATTGTACCCGGAAAAAAAGACAAACTGTTTTTGTAGACTGCTCTGAAAGTTTGTTGTTAAAAAAATCACACATCCATCCTGATGACATTTAAAAGAATAAAGCCTAGGCATTCATTCATGGTCATTAAAATAATGAATGGTGCCAATATGTTCTGACAAAATCTTTTGAACTGAATGGAATTATAATTATGGAGTAATAAAGTCAAAAGTAAGCCATCATATGTAAGTTATTAATCATAGCTTTTTATTTCTTAATCACACATAAAAGCCAATAGAAAGTTCTTTAAAGTAATGTTTGATATATTTGTTTGACTCATTATAGCTCTCAAATTAAGCACTAACCCATATTATCCAAGTCAGTGTGGAAATTAACGTTTGCCAAAAGTTTTTTTTTCATACTTATGTGAAGTACAGATTATCTGTCAATTTCAAAATTTCTCTATTTTCATAATCATTCTTCAATAATACAACAATTTGCCTTTGTATTATTATTTTATGAAGTTTTTATGCTTTTTACTATAGGTCCTTGGGATACCTGACTATGGCGACACAAGATCGCGAGTGAGGAACTTCACTTTCGACTACGTGTATGACTGTCAGAAAGGAGATGAGGCAAATGCTTCACAGTCACAGGTAAGCTGTTTACCGCTCTCTAGTCACAGGTAAGATGTTCACCGCTTGCTGTCTCTTGTCTGACACATAGAGGCCCCATTTATTGGTCAATCGTCATAAAGATTGGCCTCAATGTTTATCCCTTTGATATCTCGGCCAAGCTCAAACTTGGGTTGTGCAGGGTCAAAAACTAGGTCACATGGTCAAATTGAAGAAAAAGCATGTGAACCTGCAAGAACTGACGTAATTTTGCTCAATTTTCATAAAACTGCTCAGAATTTTTGTTCTATTTATCTCTCCACTGAGTGAGCTATGGTTCTATTCCATTGTAAACATGGAAGGAATTAGAGGATGTACGGTAGTTGTTTTATGTGGCTGTAGTAAAACCATATGATTTGTCTATAAAAGCCACATTTTTCCTCCACTCATCATGAAATTTGCTGTCAACATTAAAGAATTGTGTTATTCATAATATTTGGGCAATGTTTGAAAATAAATGTACTTAGTTTAAAAAACATGGCTGCAAGGTGTTTAATTCTTGTGAACATTACCCCTGCTCAAAACAGTTAAGTTTCGTGTGGTGTTCTTAATGTGGAATAAAGTAGTTTACCCCATAGTTTATGCCCAAGTGATAGAGGTGGATGATATTGTATGCAATTAAATATGAGGGGCTATTGTGGAAGCATTTATGGAATCCTCTCATTTGACTACATGTTGATTTAAATATGACGGGCAATTGTGGAAGCATTTATGGAATCCTCTCATTTGACTACATGTATGGATGCCTTATGAAGGACAATGAGCAAGATTCACAGTTGTACGACAATATTCGAGCCTTGAAATGAGCTGTGTTCTGGGAAAACTGGGTTTAATGCATGTGAGTAAAGTGCTGTCTTAGATAAGCCTGTGCAGTCCACACAGGCTAATCAGGTGCGACACTTTCCACCTAAACTGGATTTTTGCTAAGACAAAACCTTCTGTAAACAAAAAATACCATAACACGCACCTCTTCATTGCGCATAATAAGTCAACCATAGGTATTGGATTATGCCTGTTTTCTTAAATAATTAAAACTGAAAATGTTAAAGAGATATTGAAATTGCGTTATGACATTTTAATGGAGGCTTGCTTGTGAAAATTACGAGCAATCTATTGGTTTTGACGTGCATATATTAAGGTCATATTATTTGTATCATGTCCAGTTACATATGCTTGAATACTTTAAAGGAAATAAACGTTTTCAATCCTTGTATGAAAAGCTTATCTAAGAAATCTTGATAAAAAGGCTGTTAAATATTCCTCGCCTTATTTATTGTAGGCATTGACACAAAACTTAATGCCAATACAAGTGAACTCATTTTGCAGTAAGATTTATTTCGGTATTGATGCAAGATCAGATTAACCATTAAATCAAGATAAGATGTGTGGCATTTGGAAACACCAGTAAAACAGCTGTAAGGCTTAAATCTTTGACCTATTTTTGAAGTGGCTGCAATATTGTCTCCATATTATCATTTTAAAATTGTTTCCTGAGCACATGTCAGCTAAGTATTTTTGTGTGTCTGTTATCTATGGCACTTACCGGTATGTCTTTCTAAAATGATTGCTTGATACTACCGGTATGTCTTCCTAAAATGATTGCTTGATACTTAGATTTATAGGAATCCTTTAAGTGCATTGTACTCATAATTTGCTGAACTCCACTTGGATATTAAAATTTTATGAATATACCTTACAGTAGGGCAATTTGACATGTGTAGGCAAACAGATAAACATTTTATGTAGTATTTAAATATTTGAAATTTAAAAGATAATACACAAATAAAAAAATCCAAAAAAATAATGGCAGATTATTTTAATCAAATTTGAAAGCTGTATTTTTTAAACAGCCAAATGACCTAACCATCTGTGGAAGTCCGGATTTGCATTTAAAGTTGTGTGAGAACATTAAGGGCATTTTGTAAATCCAAGTCCATAAAAGCACATTCAAGAAAATATAAATTAAATGCTTAAAAGTCACTTAATATGTTTGTAAAAACAGTAATAAAAGAAAGAATAGAAAGATCATTCTGAAATGTTACCTCCGTTTTGAAAACAATAAACCAGCAAAAAGTGAATAAATGTTTTAGTAAGGATGTAAGAAGGTTATTTTAACCCATTTATGCCTAGTGTCTAGAAAAAAGGCCTTGGCAAACAGCGTAGACCCAGATGAGACGCCGCATGATGCGGCGTCTCATCAGGGTCTACGCTGTTTGCTTAAAGGAATTTCTGTAAGAAAATATTCTAAATATAGGAATAAATATACTAGACATCCCTAACTTTTGAAATAAATTGATCCAATTTAGAAGGATGGAAGAGTCCACTAGGCATAAATGGGTTAAAAATTTTTAGAACAAAATAGAATATATGGCCTTCTAGACAGATCTTCCTACTATTATGAAGGGTTTGCAAGTTATTCCGATTGCTTGGATTGTGAGTGGCTGAGTATCTACATAATTATGAGCATTGTTCTGAGACAACTGGGCTTAATGCATGTGTGTAAAGTGTCATCCCAGATAAGCCTGTGCAGTCCACACAGGCTAATCAGGGACGACACTTTCAGCCTAAACTGGATTTTTGCTAAGACGATACCTTCTGTAAACGAAAAATACCATAACACACAACTCATCATTGTGAATATTAAGGGACGACACTTTCCGCTTAAACGTGAGTTTCCATAAGGAGGGACTTCCTTGAAACTAAAAAAACAATAAAAGCGTAAAGTGTCGTCTCTGATTGGCCTGTGTGGACTGCACAGTCTAATCTGGGACGACACTTTACGCACATGCATTAAGCCCAGTTTTCTCAGAACACAGCTCATATAAGCCTGACTTTGGGAAAGTTGAGCTTAATGCACACGCATAATGTTTTATCTCAGATTAGCCTTCGCCGTTTGCACTTTTCATTAGACTGGATTTTTGTTCAACACATTTTAATTGGGCCACAACAGGGTTCTTACTATAACACAATTATCACCGTGATTGTATTCTCTATTTTACATCCCTCCCCCACAACTTTTCAATGGCATGCCTCTCTTGCCTTGAAGGATTGTATCTTTACTTGGTTGATAACTGCTTTTGCATAAACCCATGCTGTCAATTGTCAAAGGTTTAAAACATTCTAGTTTATAATTATGTGTGAAAGCCTCTTTCAAAAAATTAAAAAACATTTTGTCATTAGAGTAGAAAATGATGTAACCCTTAATCTCTTAAGTGCTTTAGGGCCAAATAAGTCTCTTGTGATAACAGTTTAAAACAAAACTATTTTGTTTATCATCTTGATGGAAAGTATTTAAAGTTTGTTGATTTTACATCTTTTCTATGGATTGAAATTTTGATTTATGTCTTTTCCACACCTAACTATTGATTTTACGTATATTGAATTCCACTCTATTCAATGTTTCTTGTGGTCGCTTATGTATGGACAAATGCGTACAAAGGAAAATATTGGAATTAAATTTGATTTAAAACAAACTCATCAATATCAGTTTTAAGTTCCATTCACGCTTCTCTCTGCTTGATTTATATGAATGGAATTTGAGATAATCAACATGATCACAAAATGTTTTTTCCTGTTTAACGTTTACAACTATTTCAAAACAAAACCATCTATGAATGTATATAATTTTGTTCATAATTTATTAGTAGAAATAATGTATTGAGTGGAAGTATGGCATAAAGCCACTTAACTTGGCATTTGTTTTATTTCTACGAGCAGTTTATTTGACTGTTTGTTGAGATTTGGCCTAAATTTCAAGAACTCTTAGTTCTTATTTAGTTAATTAGATATATCTATTTATTTTATCTCGATGACATGGAAAGTGCCCTGGAGTCAGTAATTAATTAGTTAATATTATTGTGAGTTATGTTATGGTAAATAGTCATTGGTTTCATTATAATACATAAATCTAGTCGATATTATTATGCCCCCCTTCAAAGAAGAGGGGGTATATTGTTTTGCTGGATGTCGGTGTGTCTGTCTGTCGGTCTGTTGGTTGACCAGTTTGTTTCCGTTCAATAACTTGTCAACAAATTGACCGATTAGCTTGATACTTCCAATGTGCATTGGCCTTGGACAGTAGATGACCCCTATTGAAATTGGAGTCACTAGGTCAAAGGTCAAGGTCTTTGTCAAAATAAGTGTAAAAATCGTTTCAGATCCAAAACTCATCAACAAATTGACCGATTGGCTTGATACTTCACATGTGCATAGGCCTTGGACACTAGATGACCCCTATTGAAATTTGGGTCACTAGGTCAAAGGTCAAGGTCACTGTCACAATAAGTGTGAAAATTGTTTCCGATCAATAACTCGTCAACAAATTTAACAATTGGCTTGATAGTTCACATGTGGTCTTGGATATAAGATGAACCCTATTGAAATTTGGGTCACTAGTTCAAAGCCCTGTTTGGGGGGCATATGTCTATGACCGCGGAACTTTTGTTTCCATAGTCAGTTCTCTTAAACTCTAATTGTTATATTACACCAATAATCCTCTACTCACATCATGCTTTTAATGCTTTTCCAATTTATTTTTTTCTAATCCCACTTCTGATTGAATCCCCATTATAAGTCTTTTGTTCCTGTATCCATGTCCTTATCCTCTTATCCTCGCTCTCATGCTTATCCCCATTATATTGCCCATTGTAATGCTTATACCATTTTCACACATTTCCTTTTCTAATGCTTTTACCCTATTCACACATTCCCTGTTTTCTTATGCTTATACCATTTGCACACATTTCTTTTTCTAATGCTCATATTCTATTTACAAATTTTCCTTTCCCCTATTTTTAGCTCACCTGAGCACAACATGCTTTTGTGATCCCATTTTGTCAGTTGTCTGTCATGCCTCGTGTGTGGTCAGCATTTGCCTGTTTAACACTCCAGTGAGCATTTATTGTCCATTCTTCCCGAAACTTGGTCAGAAGATTTGTCCTAATGATATCTTGGACAAGTTCAAAAATGGTACAGGTTGGTTGAAAAACATGGCCGCAAGGGGGCAGGGTATTTTTCATCACATTACAATTGTAAAACCTTGTTAACACCCTAAAAGTGATATTTATTTCCAATCTTGGAAGAACAACACTGGTTCGTATGATATCTTGGCTGAGATTAGAAATGGTTCCCATCCGTTGAAAAACGTGGTCGCCAGGGGGCTGGGCATTTTGCCTTTAATAGCTATAGTAAAACCTTGTTGACTCTGTAGTTGATATTTAGGCTAAGCTGAAAATGGTTTCTGAAACATCTGAATTGTTGCTGAGAGCAGTTCAGTTCTTTGTAGTCTCAAGTGAGCAACCTTGGGCCTCTGGTCCTCTTGTAATAATTATTTCCCTCCCAGTTGTAATGCTAACTAATTCTTCTTACGCTTGTTCGGCATAAAATTCTATCCCCATTTTATACTGATACTACTTTGATCTTCATATCTTGTTTAATCCCCAGGGGTGGCGAAATCAAATGTCCGAGTTGCCCGAGTCGTACATTTGCTTGTCTGGGCAACTGACTTTTTTCAATAAAGTTGTCCGTGGACAACAAGTTTTTTAAAAGTCGCGTCCAGGTATACAAAAATACATTGTATTAAAGCCGTAATTAAGTTTTCAAAACCGGATGTTGACACGCGATTACATTGTCAGTGCTATTTGCGGAGCAATCAAGCTAAAATACCTGCACTTTCCTGCGCAGTGATCTCTCTTATTCTATATGAGACCGGGAGCATGTCGCATTATCAACATTCGGCCCGACTGTTAGACAGTGTACAGACTGGTTTCTTTATTTTTACAATCAGACGGAAATAAAAGTATCAATCTAAGATAATCAAAACACGGTCTACCTTGTTATTTAAGAAGACCTTAATGGTAAAGATGAAACTTTTTTTTTTAATCTTCAACAACGGAGCAGAAACTCAAAGCTTTGAGCAGCCCACCTCCCAAAAAACTAAGAAAGATTATGATAAAAAATATGATCTAAGTAAACGCACCCAGTCTTCACGGTAATATATTACAACCACTAGCCGAATTATGATGCTTTTTTGGAAACAGACAAAAATTCCAATAGCCCAACTATATAAATTATTAATTTCTAGTAGCCCAATTAACATTTACCCAGTCCCGGGCTGCCGGGCTTATAGTTAGCGTGAAGACTGAACGCACCAGAACTTTTCAAGAAACTTGGCTAACCGATTTTCAATGGTTACCAGTTTATATAATCAAATTGCTACCAGTAGCGGAGCCTCAGTCTGATGAGGTCCACATACTGGACTAGTTTAATTTGTTAAGATTATAGTGTACTTATGTTCAGCACATGTTTTAATAGCACTAGCTTTGCAAGATTTAAAGTTTGAGAAAGTCTTTATATTGTTAACCAGGTTTTCCGAAGGAAAAAACTGGTTATTAGATTGGCGAATGCGGGCGGGCTGGCTGGCTGGCGGTCTGGCTGGCTGGCTGGCGGGCTGGCGGAACAAGCTTGTCCGGGCCATAACTATGTCGTTCATTGTCAGATTTTAAAATCAATTGGCACATTTGTTCACCATCATTGGACGGTGTGTCGCGCGAAATAATTACGTCGATATCTCCAAGGTCAAGGTCACACATGAGTTCAAAGGTCAAAAATGGCCATAAATGAGCTTGTCCGAGCCATAACTATGTCGTTCATTGTCAGATTTTAAAATCATTCGGCACATTTGTTCACCATCATTGGACGGTGTGTCGCGCAAAATAATTACGTCGATATCTCCAAGGTCAAGGTCACACTTTGAGTTCAAAGGTCAAAAATGGCCATAAATGTCCCTTGAGATATAACCTTCATATTTGGTATGCATGTGTATATGGACAAGGCCTTTCCATACGCACAACAATTTTGACCCCTGTGACCTTGACCTTGAAGTAGGGGTCTGCGTTGAGGTTTCAAAATCTGCGTTTAGGTTTCGAAAAATGCTCTTAACTTCTATGTCCCTTGAGATATAACCTTCATATTTGGTATGCATGTGTATATGGACAACGCCTTTCCATACGCACACAAATTTTGACCGTCCGTCCGTCCGTCCGTGTGTCCGTCCGAAAACTTTAACGTTGCTCATAACTTTTGCAATATTGAAGATAGCAACTTGATATTTACCATGCATGTGTATCTTATGAAGCTGCACATTTTAGTGGTGAAAGGTCAAGGTCATCCTTCATGTTCAAAGGTCAAAAAAATAAATTCATGTGCATATCTCCAATGTCAAGGTCGCCACGACTAAAAATAGATTTATTTTAAAACAAACTTACAAAGGGGGTTAATTTTCTTTGTTCATTTCAAAAGTTCAGTTTGAGTTGTCTCCCTTTATCAGATTTTTTTTCACAATGAAAACCTGGTTTTGTGACAATTTTGTCCCTTGTTTATAATATACTGCTATAATGAATGTTCCATTGAATTACAATTATAAATAAAACAAGCAAATCATACTCATTTTGATATATTCCACATTATTTAACATTAATCAATAAATGCGTTTATAATTTATATAAACATTAACGGACAAGTGTAGTTCAGCAACGGGCAAGTTAAATTTCCTAAATGGTTGTCCGTGGACAAGTATAGTTTTTTGAGATTTCGCACCCCTGATCCCTATGCCCTTTCATATTTTGATCCAAGTCAAAGCCCATGTCCTTTCTTCCTTGTCCTAAGTATTCGATCTTCACCATCTCATTGTCTTCACAAACATTGGCTGTAAAAGTCAGTCTATTCATAAACAGTGTGAAGAAATGGTTCTGCAATAACATACCAAGATTTTTGTTAATTAAATTTCTGAGACATTGCTTTTCTCTTCGTATGAGCTTTACACAGCTTTGAGGGCTTATTTCATCTCATAGTATTAGCAAAAGATAAAATTTCCTGTAATTGTATTAATATCATCCTTCACAGGTAATAAATTGGTGGTGCATTCAAATAAAATCATAAGATCTTTTCAGCTTTTGAACAAACTTGGCATAAGATGAATTCTTAAATATCAAAATAATTGAACAGTTTTGGAACCTCAACAAAAATTTGAGGAAATTCTAACACGTAAAGGGGGATTACATGTAGCAATAAATATCAAACAAAATAGCACAAACTCCTATTATATTTCCACAAACAAATACATTGGAATAATAATTGTGGCATTGAATTTGACAGCCTTTAATTTTTAGCTAGGCTGTTTTCGGAGAAGAAAACCCGAGGTATTGTCATAGCCAGCTCGTCGTGTCGTGTCCATCATCGTCCCACGTCATGCTTAAACCTTAAAATTTGTCAAGGTTTGAACATTGGCTCTAAATCAAAGTGCTTCAGCCTACAACTTTGCAACTTCTTATGTAGTTGCACCTTGATGAGTTCTTCATGCCACACCTCTAAAAAAATATTAAAAAATCTGACAAGCTTTCATCTATTCAAAACTGCACCTGCAGCTGAGCGTGGCCACCTGTTATGCGGGTGCTCTTGTTGTTTATATTTATCATACTTTGTGAACACAAAAATAAGCCATATTTCACTATTTCTTGACTGCTTAGTAAAAGAATGATCTACAAGTATAATTGGGAGCTTGTGATTAAATATAGAAAATCTTTAGCCTTGCTTTGGGAAAACAGGGCATAATGCATGTGGGTAAAGTGTCGTCCCAGATAAGCCTTTGCAAGCTGCACTGGCTTATCAGGGACACACTTTCCGCCCTAAACTGGATTTTTTGCTGAGAAGAGACCTTCCTTAAACAAAAAATGCAATACAATCAAGAAAGTTTCTTCCCTCATTAGTCTGTGCAAACCGCACAGGCTAACCTGGACCAAACTTGATGCACTTGCTTTAAGCCCCATTTTATGAGGGCATAGCTCATTTGTTTCTTTCAGTTTGACCTATATGATCACTGGAAAGGATGTCAATCAATAACTTCAGGAGTTCTTGTTAAATTCAAAATACATCAATTGTTTCCCATTTTCAGTGATGATATAAGTGTTTTCAAATTGAAAATCATCAATTATTCTTTTTATGCCCCCCTTCGAAGAAGAGGGGGGTATATTGCTTTGCACATGTCGGTCGGTCTCTGTCGGTCGGTCTGTCAGTCCGTCCACCAGGTGGTTTCCGGATGATAACTCAAGCAGGCTTATGCCTAGGATCATGAAACTTCATAGGTACATTGATCATGACTCGCAGATGACCCCTATTGATTTTCAGGTCACTAGGTCAAAGGTTAAGGTCACAGTGACCCGAAATAGTAAAATGGTTTCCGGATGATAACTCAAGAACGCTTATGCCAAGGATCATGAAACTTCGTAGGTAGATTGAAAATGGCTGGCAGATGACCCCTATTGATTTTCAGGTCACTAGGTCAAAGGACAAGGTCACGGTGACCCGAAATAGTAAAATGGTTTCTGGATGATAACTCAAGCACGCTTATGCCTAGGATCCATGAAACTTCATAGGTACATTGATCATGACTCGCAGATGACCTCTATTGATTTTCAGGTCACTAGGTCAAAGGTCAAGGTTATGGCAACACGAAATAGTAAAATGGTTTGCGGAGGATAACTCAAGAACGCTTATGCCTAGGATCATGAAACTTGATAGGTAGATTGATTATGACTTGCAGTTGACCCCTATTGATTTTCAGGTCACTATATCAAAGGTCAAGGTCACGGTGACCTGAAATAGTAACATGGTTTTCCGGATGATAACTCAAGAACGCTAATGGCCTACGATTATGAAACTTCATAGGTACATTGATTATGACTCGCAGATGACCCCTATTGATTTTGAGGTCACTAGATCAAAGGTTAAGGTCATGAAGACCCGAAGTAGTAAAATGGTTTCCGGATGATAACTAAAGAATGCTTATGCTAGGATCATGAAACTTCATAGGTACATTGATCATGACTCGCAGATGACCCCTATCGATTTTGAGGTCACTAGGTCAAAGGTCAAGTTCACGGTGACCAGAAATAGTAAAATGGTTTCCGGATGATAACTGAAGAATGCTTATTCCTACGATCATGGAACTTGATAGGTAGATTGATCATGACTTGCAGATGACCCCTATTGATTTTCAGGTCACTAGGTCCAAGGTCAAGGTCATGGTGACCCGAAATAGTAAAATGGTTTCCGGATGATAACTCAAGAATGCTTTTGGCTAGGATCATAAAACTTCATAGGTATATTGATCATGACTGGCAGATGACCCCTATTGATTTTGAGGTCACTAGGTCAAAGGTCAAGGTCACAGTGACAAAAAACATATTCACACAATGGCTGCCACTACAACGGAGAGCCCATATGGGGGGCATGCATGTTTGACAAACAGCCCTTGTTACTTTTGAGTAATTGTAACATTAAACTAACTTTCAACATATTGAGTTATATTTGGAAATGTTCTTGTTGACTTTGTATTTTGAGTAGCGTTGTAGAAAATAGGGCTAATGCATGTGGGTAAAGTGTCGTCCCAGATTTGCACATGCAGTCAGCACAGGCTTATCATTGGTGACAATTCCACTTAAAAAAAAATGTTTTGTCAAGAAAGTCTGTTTTTATTCAAAAACTCCAGTTAAGGAGGAAAGTGT